>NC_069504.1:1031613993-1031676493 GCF_027579735.1 Bombina bombina | reverse complement strand
GCTCCTCATTTTCCCCCCTTCCAAAATCTCCATTGCCAATATCTCTATAACTGTTGACAACTCCATCATTACCCCTACCCGCATGTCCGATGTCTCGGGGTCACATTTGACTCCGATCTTTCCTTCACTCCTCACATTCAGTCCATGGCTAAAGCCTGCCGCTTCCACCTTAAAAACATCTCCAAAATTAGACACTTCCTTACACAAGACACAACTAAGATTTTAATCCACTCTCTCATTCTTTCCCGCCTTGATTACTGCAACTCTGTCCTCTCTGGTCTCCCCACCTGCCGCCTAGCTCCTTTACAGTCCATAATGAATGCCTCTGCCAGTCTCATCTTCCTTACACGTCGCTCTTCATCTGCTGCTCCTCTCTGCCAATCCCTTCACTGGCTTCCTCTTGCCTCTAGGATCAAACACAACATTCTCATTCTGACATACAAAGCCCTCAACTGCACTGCTCCCCCCCCCCCCATATCTCAGACCTTGTCTCCAGATACTCTCCCTCCCGTCCCCTTCGCTCTGCTCATGACGTCCTACTCTCCTCCTCTCTGGTTACCTCATCGCACTCCCGTTTACAGGACTTCTCCAGACTGGCTCCCATCTTGTGGAACTCTCTGCCTCGCCCCACAAGACTCTCCCCTAGTTTTGAAAGCTTCAAGCACTCCCTAAAGACTCTACTGTTCAGGGATGCATACAACCTACGCTAACCTTACTTTATACCAGTTCCACTCCTCCATTGCTATGCCCTGAACCTCCTTAAGTCCAGCTGTTTGCAGATCACCTTCTTAAGAGCTGATTACAACAGTGCAACTCTTGGCAGGGCCCTCTACCCATTTGATCCCTTTAATTGTTTTGTTGTACTACCCTCTGTTTATAGCGCTGCGGAATCTGTTGGCGCTCTACAAATAACTGATAATAATAAAGTGTGTTGCAGTTTGTTTGACCCTGCTACATACTGATTCCTCAGGAGATCAGTACATATTGCCCTATTTGGCTATACAACAGGAGATAATATATATAAAGCTTTTCCAGAGGTATATCCCTAACCCACTCAAAAATAGCAACCCCCTGCACATTTGTATAACAAATTTACAGTTGTAAAAGAAAATAAAACATATTTCATGTAGTATTGTTTTTTTCAATTGTTGTGTTTAAAGAGACATGAAACCCATTTTTTTTTTAATTCATGATTGGTAAGCCTTTTAACATTGTATGATCTGTTATCAAATGTGCTTCATTCTCTGGGTATCCTTTGTTAAAGGAGCAGCAATGCACTACTGGGAACTAGCTGAACACACATTGGGTGAGCCAATAATGAGGCATTTATGTGCAGCCACTAATCAGCAACTAGTTACCAGTGCTGCTCCTGAGCCTAACTAGAAATTATTTTTAAGTAAGGATACCAAGAGAACAAAACTAATTAGCTAACAGAAGAAAATTGGAAAGTTGTGTAAAATTGCACGCATGGTCTTTGTGAGGTGCTTAAGGGTCTGAATTGGGGATACCTGCTCAAGGTCTAGCTATATTTGCTAACCATTTTAAGATTTTTGTTTTTGAACATTTACACATGTAAATTTATATACCTCCTTTTTTTTTTTTTTTTTTAAAGGTGGATTTGCTTCAGAAGACAGTTGGACGCCTGGAATTTATCTCTAAAGATGTGCAAGAAAAACAGCTGACACATGATGTGGCTATTAAAAAGGGCGAAAAAGAAATGGATCAAATTGGTGTTGTCCTTAAAAAGATGCAAAAAGATTTATCCAGTGTCGTTCAGGATGTAAGAGGCCAAGGAGAAAGAGATTTGTTACTTTTTGAAAAAACGACAAAGGAAAAATTAACAGAGCTGACAAATTCTATTAATGACGAAATCACTGAATTTGCGGAAATGCAAAAAGCAAGTCAGAATGAAATAAATAACATAAAGACAAAGCTTTCTTCATTGGGAGAAGTTAATTCTGTTAATGAAGAGGTGAAGACGTTAAAAGAACATACTTCTGAATTGCAAAACAATTTTAAATCCAATCAAGAATCTATTGAATGGTTAATAAATACAGTGCAAACTCAAAATGACGAAGCTGTTACAGCCAACAATGACATTGCAAAGCTCAGGATTGAATATGATGATTTTAAGAAAGCTGTAGATAGTCAGTTGACCGTAGTAGAAGACTTGAAAGAAAAGATTTCAAGAAACGAAGAGTCTAGTTTAAATGGTGAGCTTGATAAACTTGTCAAGGAACATGAACAGTTATCTTCTACCGTTACTGATCTAGAAACCAACTTGGCCTCCAGCAACAATGATTTAATTAAAGAAATCAAAAATAGTAAAGACAGCATTGTACTGAGGTTAACACCTTTAGAAAAGTTAGCTTTTGAAGCAGAACAGCACCTTAAGAGTATTGAAAACGTTAAATCTAAATTTGAAGAGTATAACAGGAGGTTGAATGCAGTTGAAGAAGGACTAGCTGGTGTAAAAGTTTTATCCGCTTCAGGAGATTCTGAAATACCTGAGACACTAGCAACTTTGAAGAAAACTCAAGAAACATTGTCGAAAGACATTGATGAATTGAGAGCAGTAATAGGTGAATTTCCAAGTACTGCTTTAGATTTTCAGAACCTTCAGTTGGAGGTTAGTAGTGCGCTTGAATCTCATAAGAATCAATTAGAAGAACTGAAATATGATTATGACCAGCTGAAGAACACTGAATCAGCAGAGCAACTTCCTACTGATGGATTACGTTCATCAGTTAATCAGCTTGAGACAGATTTGAAGATGCTAAGAACTGCGGTTGACAGTTTAGTAGCTTATTCTGTTAAAATAGAAACCAATGAAAAAGATTTGCAGTCACTAAAGGATTCTCTTGAGGAACTTAAAGAAAATACTGAAAAGTTACAAATTAAATTTGAACAAATTCAAGAGGCTGTATAATCTTCATAAAGAAGAAATGAGTGACATGTAGGATTTTCAGACTTTGAAATTGGTGTTTCTTTAATTCTGTTTGTGATAGTTTTTTTTGTTTTTGTTTTCTTTTTCAGTTTTGTAACTTTTAAAACAATTTCCAGTTCGAAAAACTCTTACGCAGCCTTGTTTTTTCATATTGAGTGAAATGTACTGACAATGTCAATCATACAATATTTTAAGACTTGCTGAGCTGATATGAACATGCCTTAAAGCAATAATGGGCAGATAGCATTTTTTTCTATGAAAAAATGGTTGTCATTCTGAATCCAGTCTTTTGTTGTGATTAAGAAATAAATATTGCACATCCCACACATACATGTTCAAAAAAATAAAAAATAATGAAAATGAAGGAGTTGATTTATTTAAACATTTTATAGAACTAGACAGCAATACTTTTCCTTTTTTTCTTTTTTTTGTTACAGTAAAATTTCAGCTTATATTTAGTATTGATATGGCATGTTTTTAATAAAGTTTGAGTATTACCAACTGTTTTAAGGGCCATATAAATTGTGCTTATGTGGCAGGGGATAAAAAATGTATCTGGAAGTCATTAGCCATAAAGAATACTGAGGAGCCTGCCATATAGTTTTCTGGGAACTGTGCAAGGGTGTATACATTTATGCAGAATAATGTTATAATCCAGAAATCAAATTATATCAGCCGTGGCATCTGGGATTTATTGTGCTCCAATATAAAGTTAAATATAGTTTTATGGGGGGTAAAAAAATGTTAGGATCCAGTCAGTGATATTTGTATTTAGATACATGGAAAATAACCAAAAATGTTAGGAGCCAGGGGGGAAATCTAGGAGCCAATGGCTCCCCCTGGCTCTTGGATTTGTCAAGACCTGATTGTAGTAAATTGTCAGAAATACAGGTAGTTTTTCTTGTTGCTAACTACATTAATAGACCAGAGAGGAGCCGTAGTGTATCAAGATTTTAACAAAGCATTTGACACTGTCTCACACAACAAATTTATTCACAAAATGTACTGCCTTGATAGACGTTAAGTGGGTAGAATGCTAAGGCAGATGGTTTCAAATAATGGAGTCCATTCAAATGAGGGGTCAGTTACTAGTGGTGTTCCCCAAGGATCAGTTATTAGGCCTGTTTTGTTTAACATGTTAATCAGTGATATTGGAAGTGGGCTCCAGGGGAAGGTTTGCTCGTTTGCTGCTGATACAATTTTTCTTAACACAGTTGATGATCTAGAAGTGATGGATGAAATGAGCAGTGATATAAAAAGAAAAAAAGCTGGAGGACTGGGCAAATAAATGGGAACCAAAATGTAATATTGCCAGGACAAAATTATGCATATAGGATCCAAAACCCAAAGGTCAATTATAGTCTTAATGGTATATGAGTGACTGTAACTAAAAAGGAACAGGGGCATTATTATTTCAGATTATTTAAAATTTGGTTGACAAATCTGCAGTGCAGCCAGTAAGACCAGTCAAAAACTTGATTCTATTAAGAGAGGTATAAGTAGCAGAAATATTAGGGTTCTTATACCACTTTACAGATCACCAGTTAGGCCTCATCTGGAATATTGTGTACAGTTCTGGAGACCATATCTCCATGATATAAATAAAGGGGAAAGCAGTGACATGATAGAAACCTTCAAATTTATGAGGGTCTTAATAAAGCGGAAGCTGAAAGCATTTTCCACAAAAAAAAGAAATACCAAAACAAGCGGTCACAATCTTAAGTTAGAGGGTAGCAGATTCAAGAGAAATGTTAGCAAGCATTTTTTTTATTTTTTTTACAGAAAAAAGTGGTGGATTCATGGACTAAACTTCCAATAGAGGTGGTAAACACAGGGACTGTAAGATTATTAAAAAATGCCTGGGACATGCATAAGGCTATCCTAAGAAAACCATAACATGTAATGTGGGACTTAATGGGTCCTTCTCTACTGTCAAATTCTATGTTTCTTGATTTACTATCTTTAATTGACAAAACCTTATATTGCTATTGTTTTCGGGATGAAGTTGTGCCCACCCCCCTATAAATTCCTTCAATAAGCTCATTAATTGTGTGATTTTGTTGGGGGGATTAAAGATTTATCAGAAATAATTGTTTGATTTGGTCACATTCTCTACCAATTAATGCATTCTGATGTCCACTGTGGGTCTTTTCATGATTAAAAAAAAAATCCATTCAGAACATCAACTTCTAAGTTTTTCACATTTCTGCACGTTCATATTGCAATTTGCCATTTTGCTTTATCCAAACTAACATGAAAACAAAATAGATGTGTGCCACTGGGTCCCTCATCACATAGATGAGAGGGAGAGGTGAGGCAGGTCACTGCTGAGTAGCAGGAACATTTGAATTGCTTTGCCCAATAACAGGGGAAGATGAGTAGAAAGGGAATTTCAGGACACAACAGGAATGGCATTGACATTTTCTGATCTTTGTATTCAAATTTTAATCACCTGGCTACACAGGTTAAAGGGGTTATTATAGTTCTGTAGTAATATATTGGGCATATTTTATTATTTACCTTAAATCCTTTTATATTTTCTTACTTCCTTTTATAGTTGAAGGGAAGAAAGAAGATGTTTTGTTGTGTTGCAGCTCATGAGCCTACCTAGGTATGCCTTTCAACAAAGGATACCAAGGCATTGAAGTACATTTGAGAACATAAAGTAGATTTAAAGTTACATGAAACACATTTTTTTTCTTTTCTTTCATGATTCAGATAGAGCATACAATTTTAAGCAACTTTCTAATTTATTCCTATTATCAAATTTTCTTCATTCTCTTGGTATCTTTATTTGAAAAAGCAGGAATGTAAGCTTAAGAACCGGACCACTTTTGTTTCAGAAACCTGGATAGCACTTGCGGATTGGTGACTACTTTTAGTCACAAATCAGCAAGCGCAACTCAGGTGCTGAACCAAAAATGGGCCAACTCCTATGCTTACATTTCTGCTTTTCAAATAAAGATACCAAGAAAACAAAGAGAAATTGATGATAATAGGAGTAAAATAGAAAGTTGCTTAAAATTGCATGCTCTAACTGAATCATGAAAGTAAAAATATAGGTTTTGTATCCATTTAAGTCTCTTAAAGGCGCATGTTAGAAACCATAAAAGTTTTTAATTCTAACTTCCACATGTATTTTAGTAACTCTGGAGACTATGAAGATCTTCACAGTATGTTCAAATATTATTGTGTTTGTATGGAGATTGTTCTAAATGGATTATATGGAATTGTTGTTGACCTTTAGCCGTGTGGTGTATCAGGTGGAAAAATAACAGACCAGACCAAAATATATAAACAACGGCTAACCCTTTACGGGCTGGTCTTTAATGTACTGTTAGCAGGACTTCCCAAACAAACAGCTTAGTTAGTAGGGACAGGACCTGTTAAACTACGTTTCATGGCTTATAGGCTTATATACAAGTAACAGTCCTTGATAAGAGAAATATGTGATTGGTCATTTATTAATCACACCACTTGGCCCCTCCACTATCAGGGGGTAGGCAAAAGACAGGCAGTAGAATACATTTATTTCTTTTAGCAAAATTAAGTTTAGTTTTTTATATTGATGTCAAATGGGTTCTCTACAAGTCAAGACTACGTCACGTTCATCTTGTGAAAATGGAGTTTAGACAGAACATAAGTAAAATAGCAAATAATACATAACAGAAGCCTATTCTGTTATCACTACAAAGGGCCTAAATAATTGCTCTGTGTGTTGCTGGCAACCAAGGAGATACATCACTGTGTTAAACAATAGGGTTAAATCAGTGCTTTGTTAGTGTTATTGGTAACCACAAAGGTATAGCATTACCTTATGTATTTCTGGAAGGCGAATATGTTACATTCTCTAGTCAGTGCTTTTGGGCCTTAATGCAATCCAAGGGGGTGGGGGTGGAGTTAACCCACTGATCTGTGTGTTACTAATAGCCAAGCTGGTAAAATCAAAGCTCTGTGTGTGTTGTTGGTATAGAGATGTTAAATGGAGAGTGTACTTGAAAATATTATTGTTTAAAAAGATAGATAATCTCTTTATTACCCATTCCCCAGTTTTGCATAACCAACACTTATATTAATACACTTTTTACCTCTGTGATTACCTTGTATCTAAGCCTCTGCAAACTGTCCTCTTATTTCAGTTCTTTTGACAGACATCCATTTTAGCCAATCGGTGCTCACTCCAGGGTAACTTCACGTGCATGAGCTCAATGTTATCTATATGAAACACATGAACTAATGCCCTCTAGTGGTAAAAATGCTTTCAGATTAGAGGCAGTCTTCAAGGTCTAAGAAATTAGCATATGAACCTCCTAGGTTTAGCTTTCAACTAAGAATAGCAAGAGAACAAAGCAAAATTGGTGATAAAAGTAAATTGGAAAGTTGTTTAAAATTACATTCCCTATTTAAATCATAAAAGTTTTTTTGGACTTGACTGTCCCTTTAAATAATTGAATGTTACTGGCACTGAAGTCACTGGGGCCGATTTATCATAGTGCGAGCGGACATGATAAATGCCCACAGCATACGCTGTCTGCATGTATCATTGCACAAGCATTTCTTGTGAAATGCTTGTGCAATGCTGCCCCCTGCACATTCGCGGCCAATGAGCAGGGGTGTCAATCATCCCGATTGTATACGATCGGGCTGATTGCTGTCCGCTGCCTCAGAGGTGGAGGACGAGTTAAGGAGCAGCAGTCTTAAGACCACTGCTTCTTAACTTACATTTCCGGTGAACTGGAAAGTACAGGGGTAGATAGCAGCATCCGCTGCTTGGTAAATCTACCCCACTGGCTCGTTGTGAAAAAAATATATGGTGTTGGGTGGAGACTAGGGTAATAGGTTGATTGGAGTGATGGGCTATTAAATCTCCTGTTTTTTTTTTACTTTCTAGTGTCTAGTGCACAACTTAAAGGGATATGAAACCCAATTATTTGTATTATTCGTATAGAGCATCCGATTTAAAAATTAGTTTGCTAAATAAATGCAGACTAAGAACGTGGATTACTGGAACCATGTCCTGTGGCCTGATCGACCAAGATAAATTTACTTGGTTCAGATGGTGTCAAGCGTGTGTGGCGGCAACCAGGTGAGGAGTACAAAGACAAGTGTGTCTTGCCTATTGAGCATCTGTGGGGCATCCTCAAACAGAAGGTGGGGGAGCGCAAGGTCTCTAACATCCACCAGCTCTGTGATGTCGTCATGGAGGAGTGGAAGAGGACTCAAGTGGCAACCTGTGAAGCTCTGGTGAACTCCATGCCCAAGAGGGTTAAGGTAGTGCTGGAAAATAATAGTGGCCACACAAAATATTGACACTTTGGGCCCAATTTGGACATTTCCACTTAGGGGTGTACTCACTTTTGTTGCCAACGGTTTAGACATTAATGGCTGTGTGTTGAGTTATTTTGAGGGGACAGCAAATTTACACTGTTATACAGGCTGTACACTCACTACTTTACATTGTTGCATAGTGTCATTTTTTCGGTGTTTTTACATGAAAAGATATAAAATATCTACAAAAATGTGAGGTGAGGGGTGTACTCACTTTTGTCTGAATTACAAAATAAAATCTTGGTATTTCATATCTCTGTAACATTGATGAAATAAGAAACAATGATAAGTAAGGGGCTGATACAGTAAAGAACACCAAGAAATGCTGGATGTATTTTTAAAACCTATGTCCCAACTCAGGTCATAGTTGATCAGACAGGTTGTTACTCTATCTGTATATATATATATATATATATATATATATATACAAACAGAAGCAGGGAACCAGCACTCTTTGTTTATCATCCAGCTGCCGGGGTGCACTTACAAACAATCAAATATCAGCACAGTAAAGAAGGCACTCTCCGTTTAATGGTAAACGTTTTCGGGGTCTCCCCCGTCCTCAGACCACTTACAGACATTCAGTACCACACATCTTAAATACCTACTTACCCTCACCGTGACAGACCGCCATCAGACTCCCAGCTTCCGTGTAGCGCAACTGCGCATGCGCGCCCGGAACTACGGAGAGCCGACGGGGACCAAAAACCAAAGGCAAAAGTGAAAATCAACATCACGCAAAATAATGCAGCAGTATAGAAAACTAACTAGAGATGGTACTGTGATGCATATTAATATTTCTATCCTATACTAGGCATACTGTAATTTGCACAAATCGTACCTGCCCCCCATTCTTTTTTCAAACGTTACACATACAGTGTATTACATATACTGATATCTTATACTCTAATCCCTGCACAACTTTATGTGAGAACATACTTTCATATTTACATAAAGGGGATATTTTCATATTTACATAGAGGGGCTACCTGTGTTTACTGACATTACTCTTCATGTGTTAAACTCATGCCCCCAACTGGACTTAAGTACATAGTCAAACCACTAACACAGTACCTCTTTCACAGACTCAAAGACATTGAACCCAAGGAAATGTTACTTTACCACAGAGCACCCCACACCATATCATCTTCAATATTTGATGGGCATCCTCAATAACACGGATGCTTAACTATAAGTGGGGAACCCAGCTGTAAAGATCATCCCCTGTATTGAAATTTCACTGCATATACTCAATGCAGCCGTGGACGTACATAGTCATATTAGCTTTAGCTCTCATATTACTATGAAGGAGGCAGTGGGCATACATCCACTACAAGCTTTACAAGAAACATTGATAGTCCAATTGGACATTCAGTCCCTTTGGGGACATAGTCTCCAGATTAAAAATCCACTGAGACTCCCGTTGTAGTAGACGCCTGCCCCTGTCACCCCCCCTAGAATTGCGTGGAACGTGGTCTATGATGATATATCGAAGGTCAGATACAGCATGACCACTGGTACTGAAGTGGCGAGCCACCGGTTGATCTGAATCACCATCCTTAATTGCCAGCCGAATCGCTGACCGGTGGTTCGCCATCCTCGTCCTGAGATCATCCTGGGTCTTACCCACGTAAAATTTACCACACGGACAGTGTAGTAAATATACAATGTACGTGGTTGTACAAGTCACCCTATGCAGGATTTGGTATTTTTTATTGGACCATGGATGTTGGAATGTGCTACTCTGGGTTAACCCCCCACAGGTAGTGCAACCACTGCAGCGGAAGCAACCTTTTCTCGTGGTTTTTAACCATGTACTAGGCATATAACTGTCACTGTTGTCAGGTCTCAATAACAGATCTTTCAGCGATCTTCCACGCTTGAACCCAACCAATGATGACACACAGGATGCAAAGGGTAATGTTTTGTCACTCTCCAAAATGTCCCAATGTTCCCTCAAAATATTGGAGAACTGTAGTTTTTCAGGTGAAAAGATGGTGGTAAAAATCATCTTCTTCTCATTCTTATCTCTCTCCACCTTAGTGAGTGCCTGTTCCTGTGTAAGCTCTGATGCTTCAATTAATGATTGGTCAAGATGCTTAGACCCATATCCACGGTCCGTGAATTTCTTATACATCTCCTGTAGTTGCTGTTCCTTCCTTTCCTGGTTACTATTATTGCGTACCACTCGCTTAAATTGTCACCTTGACAGTGATTTTTTCAAACTAGGAGGGTGGCAGCTTGTAGCATCCAGTAATGAATTCCTGTCAGTTTCCTTGTGGTATAAGGTTGTGCTGATGCCTGTGTCTTCCTTGAAGATCCTTAAATCCAGGAAGTCGATGGTATGTACATCATAGGTCATCTTAAACTGTATTTGTGAATTCACCTTGTTTACTTCTGAATACCACACCAATAACTCATCCTCTGTACCACACCAGATAAGGAAGAGGTCATCTATGTAACGTCGGTATAACCTTATTCTGGGATCTTCAAAAGCAGTGGTGGCAACCGTTTCAAAGTGGGCCATAAACAGATTCCCATAGGATGGGGCCACATTGGACCCCATCGCTGTTCCTGAGATCTGTAGATAAAAGTCCCTCTCGAATTTGAAATAATTGCATCCCAAACAGAACTCCAGTAGTTCAGACATCACGTCAACCGGAGGCCCAATATAAGGATGTCTAAGAAGATGGTACACAACAGCAGCCATTCCCTGTTTGTGGGGAATCACGGTATATAAACTGGTCACATCTAATGTGACCAGAAACTCGCCTCCACCAGATGTGCGATAGGTCTTTAGCAGCTGGATCAGCTCTATAAAGTCCAGAAGAAAGGAACCAGTGTGCCTCACGATTGGTTGCAGAATACTATCTACAAATGTAGCCAGGGGTTGTAAGATAGATCCCCTGGCTGACACAATTGGTCTTCCTGGAGGTGTGATTGGATTTTTGTGTACCTTCGGCAAGGTATAGATCACAGGGACAATAGGATGCCCAACTTGTAAGTAATCCCTCAAGGCCTTCTCAATAATGCCTTGTTGGTAAAGACATTCCAAGTAGTTGTCAATTCTTGTCTTAAAGGATCCAGTGGGGTTGCCCGGTAGCCGTCTATATGTATCACCATCGGATAATTGCTGTACAATTTCCTGCTTATAATCCCGATAGTCTTGCAGGACCAGGGCCCCTCCTTTGTCCGCCTCCCGTATTACCAGATCTTTGTTATTCTGTAAGCTTTTGAAAGCTAGGCGCTGTTCTCTATTCAAGTTATTCCTAAAGCTTTTTTGATGGTTATGGAGGTCTCTCATCATGTCATCCTTAGTCATTCTTGCATAAGTGGCAATGCTTGCATTGGTGCTTTTTGGATCAAATTTGCCCTTTCTTCGTAGACCCACTGGTTCCTCTTTGGAAATCCCAAAGTGTTCCTTCAACCTCAAGGATCTCTGGAACTTAAAGAGATCAACATTGAGAAAAAATTTGTTTGCATATAAGGTTGGGATGAATTTTAAACCTTTCTGTAACACTGCTTCTTCAGAATCAGTCAGAACATATGAGCTTAGATTCATAATGATATTGCTAGACCCATCAGTGTTGTCTATTTGCGCCATTGCCGAGGAGGTCTTCCTCTTGCTCTGCGACCCACGTCGCCCCCGCCTCTGGTGTGGCCTATGCCCTGCTCGTTTTTTGAGCGAGTGGTCATAGATTGTGATCCCTGAGGGAACTCACTCCGAGTGGGCAATTGACCTTCTGGATCAGAGCTATTATCCGAGCTCTCCACTGTAGCAAGTGACCTTGGCTTGAACACTCGTGTACGTCTGTATCTAGACAAGTTACCCCTTTCTTGGGGACCAAGCAGCCATCTGTAGATGCGCTTTTCTTTATAGTCTTGTGTCACTGCTTCCCATTTACGTTCTTTAAAGGTTAACAGTTCTTTCTCATAGGTGTCAATACTTGCTTTTAATTTATCAAGCCATGCCTCACTGGGATCCTCAGTAAGTTTGATCATATGGGTAGACTCAAAGTTTTGTAGTTCTAATTCAATTTGTTTTAGTTGGTCACTCACCTCCTGTATGACCAACAACATCAAATCTAGAGAGCCCTTATTCAGAATACCACACCACTTAAGGCAGAAAGTGGGGTTATTATGCCCAATAGTGGGTATGTTCTTAATCCTAAATCCTTTTGGAATAAATGCCTTCCTATGGTATTCTGATAAGTAACACCCATGAAGCTGTAAATCAATTTTCTTCTTCCTTAGTTTCACCACATAGTTAAATATCTGATCAGGTTGTTCCCTTTGTTTTCTAATGGTAATGGCATCAAACCGGATTCTATTTGCATCAGCTTCAGAAAATTGGAACACATTAGCTCCCTCAATATTATCTTCAAGCTGATCACCCACCTGAGAGCCCTCCGTGTCCTCTTGGCTCATACTTCAGTCTGTGTATAATCTTATAATAACAAATGCTGCACCACACCGTCACCGTTTTAAAAACAATCTAGCAGAATCACTCTGCTGAATAGAGAGTGTCCCAGTCAGTTATCCCAGGGTGAGGACAATTTCTTCCACAAGGTGCTGTAGATCCAATAAATACAAATACAAACAGAAGCAGGGAACCAGCACTCTTTGTTTATCATCCAGCTGCCGGGGTGCACTTACAAACAATCAAATATCAGCACAGTAAAGAAGGCACTCTCCGTTTAACTCAATCGTTTAATGGTAAACGTTTTCGGGGTCTCCCCCGTCCTCAGACCACTTACAGACATTCAGTACCACACATCTTAAATACCTACTTACCCTCACCGTGACAGACCGCCATCAGACTCCCAGCTTCTGTGTAGCGCAACTGCGCATGCACGCCCGGAACTACGGAGAGCCGACGGGGACCAACTACCAAAAACCAAAGGCAAAAGTGAAAATCAACATCACGCAAAATAATGCAGCAGTATAGAAAACTAACTAGAGATGGTACTGTGATGCATATTAATATTTCTATCCTATACCAGGCATACTGTAATTTGCACAAATCGTACCTGCCCCCCATTCTTTTTTCAAACGTTACACATACAGTGTATTACATATACTGATATCTTATACTCTAATCCCTGCACAACTTTATGTGAGAACATACTTTCATATTTACATAAAGGGGATATTTTCATATTTACATAGAGGGGCTACCTGTGTTTACTGACATTACTCTTCATGTGTTAAACTCATGCCCCCAACTGGACTTAAGTACATAGTCAAACCACTAACACAGTACCTCTTTCACAGACTCAAAGACATTGAACCCAAGGAAATGTTACTTTACCACAGAGCACCCCACACCATATCATCTTCAATATTTGATGGGCATCCTCAATAACACGGATGCTTAACTATAAGTGGGGAACCCAGCTGTAAAGATCATCCCCTGTATTGAAATTTCACTGCATATACTCAATGCAGCCGTGGACGTACATAGTCATATTAGCTTTAGCTCTCATATTACTATGAAGGAGGCAGTGGGCATACATCCACTACAAGCTTTACAAGAAACATTGATAGTCCAATTGGACATTCAGTCCCTTTGGGGACATAGTCTCCAGATTAAAAATCCACTGAGACTCCCGTTGTAGTAGACGCCTGCCCCTGTCACCCCCCCCCCTAATATATATAAACGTAACTATTCATAAACAAGCTGTGAGTGGTTTCCCCTTGCAGCGTCCTATTATACTGTGCGTGACTTATAAAGCCAGTGTGGCAATAATGCTCATGTTACCTGCTGTCTTACAGGGAACATTTCTTTTGTTATTGACTGACAACTATTTAGTAAAAGAAAAGCATAAGATAGAAAAGTGTAGTAAAAAAAAATGTGGAAATTCATGTTGGCATGAATTTAACAAGATGATCATAGTTTTCTGTTTTAAATTTAATGGGCTCTGAAAGTTAAAAATTAACTTCAATGCTTTAGAAACAGAATGCAATTTCAAGACAATCTGCAATGTATATGCATTATCAAATTTAATTTATTCTCTTGGTATCCTATGATGAAAAGCAGGTTGACTTAAAGGGACAGTCTACTCCAGAATTGTTATTTTTAAAAAAGATAGATAATCCCTTTATTACCCATTCCCCAGTTTTACAAAACCAACTCAGATATCTTAAAGGGACACTGAACCCAAATTTGTTATTTTGTGATTCAGATAGAGCATGACATTTTAAGCAACTTTCTAATTTACTCCTATTATCAATTTTTCTTCATTCTCTTGGAATCTTTATTTGAAATGCAAGAATGTTAGTTTAGATGCTGGCCCATTTTTGGTGAACAACCTAGGTTGTCCTTGCTGATTGGTGGATAAATTAATCCACCAATCAAAAACTGCTGTCCAGAGTTCTTAACCAAGAAAAAAAGCTTAGATGCCTTCTTTTTTATATAAAAATAGCAAGAGAACAAAGAAACATTGATAAAATTAGAAAGTTGTTTAAAATTGCATGCTCTATCTGAATCACGAAAGACATTTTTTGGGTTCAGTGTCCCTTTAGTACACTTTTTTACGTCTATAATTACCTTGTATCTAAGCCTCTGCAGACTGCCCCCGTATTTCAGTTCTTTTGACAGACTTGTATTTAGTCAATCAGTGCTGACTTATAAATAACTCCACGGGAGTGAGCACATTATCTGGCACACATGAACTAGCACTGTCTACCTGTGAAACACTGTCAAAATGCACTGTGATAAGAGGCAGTTATTAAGGACTTAGAAATTAGGATATGAGCCCCAGCCTACCTAGGTTTAGCTTTTAACAATGAATACTAAAGCAAATTTGATGATAAAAGTAAATTGGAAAGTTGTTTAACATTGCGTGACCTATCTGAATCATGAAAGTTTAATTTTGCCTAAACTGTCCCTTTAAGATCAGCAATTCACTACAGGGAGCTAGCTGGTGATTGGTGCCTACACATATATGCCTCTAGTCATTGGCTCACCAGATGTGTTCGACTCTAGGTCCAAGTAGTGCATTGCTTCTATTATTATTATATTTATTTTGCAAACCATAATTTCTATATATTGAGCTGCTATAATCTTGCAAAACTGTAAGTTTGTTCTCACTGTACAGAACGGTTTTACTTCTAATATAGCAGCTGCACTGTACCAAATGTGTTTACTTTTAATATGGAGGATGGTGGAGAAGAGGTGAAGGTGTCAATGGACCTTTTCATATGTAAATATCCAAATCAGTACTGTAATGTCAATGCAAACAGGGTTTCTATTTGCTTGTTTTACTTGCTAAGTTGCTTGTGATGGGTTAGTTAGGCAGTAAATAAATTTCTGTTTGCTTCAGATCGATACCATTCTTATGTCGAAACACAACACATTTCAGTGAATAGCTGAACAGATATCACACCTATGTCTCTTCCTGTGTACAGGAGAAAGCATTCTGAACCTTTATGAGTTGCTCAGCTATCAGCCTCAGCTGGAGGGCACATGAAAGCAAATGCTTTGAAGTAGAAGTGATTTCAGCAAATACGTATTCAGCCTCTGGCAGTACTTTGAGAAACCTAAATTGTAGATAAATGTGCTGTTTCCCAGAAAGCATATCCTGTGAATGTATGCAATAGATTGAAAGATCAGGGATAGATGGATAGATAGATAGATAGATAGATAGATAGATAGATAGATAGATGATAGACTAGCAACTGCATTATGGTAAGTTTTTTTGTTTGACAGCTCCTACATAGTTGTGCATATCTCTAGTCTAGGGCACTGGCCAATTATCCTCTGCAATGGTAGGTGGGGTTTAACAATACCTCTGCATATTTTCACATTAAGCAATCATTGTACCCCTTGGCTGCCAGTTACATTAAAATTAATATTTAAAATATGTAAATAGTAGTGATTTGATCCCCTTGTCTGCCCCCACTTCTTTTTGTCCCATATTTGTAATTAATTGAGGCACAGGAAGCCTTTTACTTTAGCTAACGTTAAAAAAAAAAAACTGACATCTTTCCTGGAAAAATACAGGTAATGTTAATAGCATACATTTACGTAAATAATGATGCAGCCCAACGCAGAAGCTAAATCTGTTAAGACAGATTTCAGTTGATTGTGCATTCAAATTTGATTCATCAAGTTGGCCACAAGTTTGTAATGCACCACAAAAAGACTGCATTTGGATGTATGCTTTTGCTCACGATACCTGTGCTTTCTCAATAAAAAGAATTTAAGGGACAGTCTAGTCAAAATAAACATTTCATGATTCAGATGCAATTTTTCAATTTAATATTTATCATCAAATTTGATTTGTTCGCTTGGTATTCTTTTTTGAAAGCTAAACCTAGTTAGGCTCATATGCTAGTTTCTAAGCCCTTGAAGGCCGCCTCTTATCTCAGTGCATTTTGACAGTTTTTCACAGCTAGACAGTGCTAGTTCATGTATGCCATATAGATAACATTGTGCTCACCATTGTGCTCACCCCGTGGAGTTATTTATGAGTCAGCACTGATTGACTAAAATGCAAGTCTGTCAAAAGCTCTGAAATAAGGGGAAGTCTGCAGAGGCCTAGATACAAGGTAATCACAGTATATTAATATAAATGTGTTGATTATGCAAACTTGGGGAACGGGTAATAAAGGGCTTATCTATATTTTTAAACAATGGTTAGAAGATGAGTCACTATAACAGGACCTTTATTCCTATATTTATTCTTTATGCATTACATTTACTGATGACACTGGAAAATACTGTCTGGGTGGTATCCCTTTTCAAGTGTGGCCTCCTAAGTATCACGTCTCTCCATGACTTCACTTTCCATGAGAAATAAATGGCAAGCTATATATAAATATGTTCATTATCACAAAACCTACAAATGAAAGTTTGAAACTTGCTCACAAGCACTTCTTTGGGTGCATTGACCACCTCTGGAGCAGTGTAAATGTCAGTAGCTGCTATAAAAAGAGAAAGATAACATTTAGCAAAACAGTAAAATAGGGTACAAATAAATTGCAATATACATTGCCAAGAGAGAACTTGAAAAATAACATGGCTGCTCTTCTCTCCCAGGCTTAGCATGTCCTCTACTACTCTGAGAAATGAGGATATCTTATAGCAATGATGGCCAACCTATGGCGTATTTCAGCCAGTATGTAAAAATGCTAAATATGTCCATATTAATAGAAACATAGATATTATGGCAGATAAGAGCCATAGGCCAAGCAAGTCTGCCCGATATTTCCTAAACACATGAACATTTCTTTTAAAGAACTGAATGGAGGCACAAGTGTCGTATGGCTCATCTGAACTAGAGCGTGGAATGCAAAAGCTTGGCCATCTATAGTATACATACAGCCAACTTTGGTGGCAATATTGTAAATTTGTATCAAGCCAACAATTTTCCTCAGCTTGCATATACCATACTTCAATAGATCGCTTCTTTAAGGGGGGAACTTTAGCAAACCACTTAAACATTTCTAAAAATGTTCCATGTTCCTGGGTCCTGGACACTTTGGGGCAGGCCTCATCATTGGTGTGGAACATGGTCTGAGCAGTTTGTGGATGGAGATGGGAGGCCAGTGGATATTAGTTTATTGTTATTATTTTTTTAAATCTTGGTAGGGTACTTATGTTCACGAGAAGGATTTAAGTAGTCCGATGTTTCTATAGGACCATGTTCTAGCATTTTCACAAAACGTTTTAGACTTTAGTGCCATAAATATACCCTCTTCTTTGGAGCAATGAAAAAGTGTGGGAAAAAAAAACTATTTCTTATCTGAAGTCTAAAAATGCTCACCTCTGCCAGGTCCCACAGGAACTGGAAAAAGAACAAAAGCCTTATATAAGAACTGAATGTGATAGATTTACAGCTTCATGTTACCGATCAAAAGCCTTAATTTAAAGGGAGATACTGGGAGGAACCCGTTTGAATACCAATGCTTCATTACGCTCGGCAAATGGTGCTTTCTTGGAAGCCTTTAGAGAGCATTTCCCAACTTATTTCCTCTGATAAAAAGGAATGCTGGCCCAATGCAAAGATAAGACTTGTTGTCAATAGTAAAAAGCTCTACCTGAGGCATGATCAGCAGTTCCAGGCCTTCAACCATGAAGACCTTCGACCTTAAAGGGACATGAAACCTAAAATTCTTCTTTCATGAGTTAGGTAGAACATACAGTTTTAAACAACTTTCCAATTTACTTCTATTATCAAATTTGCTTCATTCTATTGGTATGCTTTGTTGAAGGAGCAGCAGTGCACTACTGGTTTCTAAATGAACACATGGGTGAGCCAGTGAGAATCGGTATACATATGCACCCACCAATCAGCAGCTAGAACCTAGGTTCTTTGCTGCTACTGAGCTTTCCTAGATAAACCTGTTAGCAAAGAATAACAAGAGAAGGAAGCAAATTAAATAATAAAAGTAAATTAAAAAGTTGTTTAAAATTGTATGCTCTTTCTGAATCATGAAAGACGAAATTTGGGTTTCATGTGCATTTAAGAAACAAACAGCATAGCTTGAGCACAGAATATCCATAAAAAGACAAATTAGTAGACTAAAATTAAATTGTCAAGAATCAAACCAAATTAATTGGACAAACAGTTCTTAAACTGAAACAAACTAAACGTTAATAAGTTGCGCTCACCCTACTGACTGCTGGCCTTAAAATAACTTTTTGATCTTTATAAAGAACTGTAACTAACCCTTCACCTTCTATAAAAACACTGCACATACACATTTATGTACACAAAACAGTACAAATTTGCAATTAAAATGCATCCACAAGACATTTTAATAGACCACAACAAACATTTGTGAAAATAATTAGTCATAGGCTTGTAAATGTAGAGCAGAAAAATGGAGGCATACATACTGTATCTACACACTTACTATCCCCAAAACGACCAAAAATGATAGGGATATACAACAGATTCACAGGGTATATTGTGAGGCAAGACTGGATGGCCCTCTGAAGATGTGCCTGGAAAAACTGTGACATTATGCTGGATCTCATATTATCTTCAGAATATGTATGGTCTATTAAAAAAACAACAACATATGATTTGAGTGGGTAGCCTGCGTTTGGACTTATTCCTTTTATTGTAAAACTACAACTGCCTCTGCTCCTTATAGGGGAGGTGCCATTCCTTTCACCCATGCCTTTCAATGTCAGCATGTTAAAATGTAGAGAGGATAATGCTGGCACGAACAGATGTTATTTTGAATCTTAAAGAGAAACTGAGCCCAAATTGTTTCTTTCATGATTCAGATAAAGCACACAATTTTAATCAACTTTCTAATTTACTTCTATGATCAAAATTACTTTGTTCTTTTGGTATCTTTATTTGAAAAAAAATCAGGAATGTAAGCTTAAAAACCGGCCCATTTTTAGTTCACCCCCCTGGGTAGCACTTGCTGATTGGTGGCTACATTTAGCCACCAATCAGCAAGCACTACCCAGGTGGTGACCCAAAGATGGGCCGGCTTGTAAGCTTACAATCCTGCTTTTTTAAATAAAGATACCAAGAGAACAAAGAAAATGTGATAATAGAAGTAAATTAGAAATTTGCTTAAAGGGACAGTAAAGTCAAAATTAAAGTTTCATGATTCAGACAGAACATGCGATTTTTAAAACTTTCCAATTTACTTCTATAATTAATTTTGCGTAGTTCTCCTGGTATCCTTTGTTAAAGAGTAATTCTAGATGAGCTCAGGAGCATGCACGTGTCCTTAGCCATCAGTGTTTGCAAAAATGCTTAAAACAATGTTATGCATAGTTGCAAACTCTGCTGTCATAGCATAATATGGCAGCTGTGTTTGCAACTACGTATAACATTGCTATAAAAAATGTTGCACACAATGCTGCCAGGTGACTAAAGACAGGTGCACGCCCCTGAGCTCACCTATGATTAATCTTTAACAAAGGATACCAAGCTTTCTAAGCAAAATTGATAATAGAGGTTCAGTATCCCTTTAACATTTAATCCAAATTCACATTGTATACTTTCAGATCAAGTGGTACCTTTAGACAGCTACGTGAAGCCTCTGATCAGAAGATGGATGTGCCATTAAATGTGCATGGGTGCATTTCAGTTTGAAATATAAGCAGTTTTGTAATATATTTCCTTTAGCAAACATGCTTCTAGTAAAAAGCATACGCACGTATCATATGAGGGACCGCGCACCAGTTTTCAAATTCTATGCATGCTCAGAGTGGTGGTTGTGTTGTGTATTGCTTCTGAATACGTAATTAGTGTCATACAAGCTGATGCTGACACTGAGTAAGTGTGGTGTTTAAATACTGGTGCATGAGCCCTTACAGCATATGTGCGTATGCTGCAGAAGAACAATAATAACTTTTTTAGAAGCATTTTAACCAATGGAATAACATTGCAAAAACACTTATATTTCAAATTGAGATGCACCCATGCACATTTCATTTTTGACCTTTCTATCCCTTTAAAGGGACAGTCTACACCAGAATTTGTATTGTTTAAAAATATAGATAATCCCTTTATTACTCATTCCCCAGTTTTGCATTACCAACAGAGTTATATTAATACACATTTTACCTCTGCAGGTTCCTAGGTAACTCCACGGGCGTGAGCACAATGTTATCTATATGGCATGCATGAACTAATGCCCTCTAGTTGTGCAGAAATGTCAAAATGCATTCAGATAAGAGGCGGCCTTCAAGGGCAAATAATTTAGCATATGAGCCTACCTAGGTTTAGTTTTCAACTAAGAATACCAAGAGAACAAAGCCAGTTTGAAGATAAAAGTAAAATGGAAAGTTATTTAAATTTACATGCACTTTCTGAATCATGAAAGTTTATTTTTGACTAGACTGTCCCTTTAAATTATCCACACCTGGACCCAATCTAAATTTGTTTTATATAAAATGTTACTTACATAATACTATTAAACAAATACTTTTATGAGGTATGATGCACACTATTGTGGCTATAGTAAAAGACCCTTAAGAACACGGAAGAGAGTGTAACAGAAACAATTAATATTTAGAAACTTTTCAAATCTGATTGTATAAGTCACTTTATACAAATGTGATAAAATATAAGAGCTTAATATTGTGATTCTTAATGCTTTGACAGTTCCCCCATTTATCACAAATACATTTTGTTTTGATAAATTTGTAATAGAATTTGTTTAGTATTTATTAATGCTGAATTCAATAAAATAATCCAGATGAAGACTGCATTTCTGTGTAAAATAAATGCTGTGAGCTACTATGCACCTTACACAGCACTGTAAGTTGATGTATGTGCTCACCATCATTCAGTGGTGTATTTAAGTTTTGCCCTAGGCACTCAAAATTCTGCTGCCACCCCAAAGGTTTTAGGCCTTTTTTCCCCTTAATATTTTTTTTGGGTCAGTGTGTAAAATGTTCCTGCCTAAATCTGCCCTCTGTTGCTGAGCTGCTTTTATCTCCTGCTCAACCTGAAGTATCCTACTATGATGCATGTATCTGATATTTCAACACAGCCTTGTGATGGGGGGGGGATCAGTTCCAGAAATACATAGGGTAGTGAGTGCAGCGGACACAAGGCCAGAGCTCCCAACCTGCATTATGTCTCAAAGTGCAAGAGCAGCTTTGGGATAGGAATGTTCCCGTTGCAGAGTATTGCTGCAAGCAGATATTATGGGATAGTGACAAACATGCATACAACTAATTTTTTTTTTATAATTAAAAAACTCAGTGACATAATATATATAAGTGAAAGAATGTATTTGCTCTTGAAAAAACAGAATTTATGCTTACCTGATAAATTACTTTCTCTTGCGGTGTATCCAGTCCACGGATTCATCCTTACTTGTGGGATATTCTCATTCCCTACAGGAAGTGGCAAAGAGAGCACACAGCAGAGCTGTCCACATAGCTCCCCCTCCGGCTCTGGCCCCAGTCATTCGACCGACGGTTAGGAGAAAAAGGAGAAACCATAGGGTGCAGTGGTGACTGTAGTTTAAACAAGAAATTTTAACCTGACTTAATTGCCAGGGCGGGCCGTGGACTGGATACACTGCAAGAGAAAGTAATTTATCAGGTAAGCATAAATTCTGTTTTATCTTGCAAGGTGTATCCAGTCCACGGATTCATCCTTACTTGTGGGATACCAATACCAAAGCTTTAGGACACGGATGAAGGGAGGGAACAAGACAGGTAACCTAAACGGAAGGCACCACTGCTTGCAAAACCTTTCTCCCAAAAATAGCCTCAGAAGAAGCAAAAGTATCGAATTTGTAAAATTTGGCAAAAGTATGCAGTGAAGACCAAGTCGCTGCCTTACAAATCTGTTCAACAGAAGCCTCATTCTTGAAAGCCCAAGTGGAAGCCACAGCTCTGGTGGAATGAGCTGTAATTCGTTCAGGAGGCTGCTGCCCAGCAGTCTCATAAGCCAATCGGATGATGCTTTTCAACCAGAAGGAAAGAGAGGTAGCAGTCGCTTTCTGACCTCTCCTCTTACCAGAATAGACAACAAACAAAGATGATGTTTGTCTGAAATCCTTAGTTGCTTGTAAATAGAATTTCAAAGCACGAACCACATCAAGATTGTGTAAAAGCCGTTCCTTCTTAGAAGCTGGATTAGGACACAGGGAAGGAACAAGGATTTCCTGGTTAATGTTCTTATTAGAAACAACTTTAGGAAGAAAACCAGGTTTGGTACACAAAACTACCTTATCTGCATGGAACACCAGATAGGGTGAATTACACTGCAAAGCAGACAATTCTGAAACTCTTCGAGCAGAAGATATAGCTACCAAAATCAAAACTTTCCAATATAATAACTTAATATCTATGGAATGTAAAGGTTCAAACTGAACCCCTTGAAGAACTGAAAGAACTAAATTTAGACTCCATGGAGGAGCCACAGGTTTATAGACAGGCTTGATTCTGACTAAAGCCTGTGCAAATGCTTGAACATCTGGTACTTCTGCCAGACGCTTGTGTAAAAGGATAGACAGAGCGGTTATCTGTCCCTTTAAGGAACTAGCTGACAAACCTTTCTCCAATCCTTCTTGGAGAAAAGACAATATCCTTGGAATCCTAATCTTATTCCACAAGTAACCCTTGGATTCACACCAACAAAGATATTTCTGCCATATCTTATGGTAAATTTTCCTGGTGACAGGCTTTCTAGCTTGGATCAGAGTATCTATGACTGATTCAGAGAACCCACGCTTGGATAGAATTAAGCGTTCAATCTCCAAGCAGTCAGCTGCAGAGAAACTAGATTTGGATGCTTGAATGGACCCTGTATTAGAAGATCCTGCCTCATTGGCAGTGTCCATGGTGGGACAGATGACATGTCCACTAGGTCTGCATACCAAGTCCTGCGTGGCCACGCAGGCGCTATCAGAATTACTGAGGCCTTCTCCTGTTTGATTCTGGCTACCAGCCGAGGGAGAAGGGGAAACGGTGGAAAGACATAATCCAGATTGAAGGACCAAGGCGCTACTAGAGCATCTATCAATGCCCTTGGGGTCCCTGGACCTGGATCCGTAAAGAGGAAGTTTGGTGTTCTGACGGGACGCCATCAGATCCAACTCTGGAATGCCCCATAGCTGGGTCAGCTGAGCAAAAACCTCCGGGCGGAGTTCCCACTCCCCCGGGTGAAAAGTCTGACGACTTAGGAAATCCGCTTCCCAGTTGTCTACTCCTGGGATGTGAATTGCAGATAGATAGCAAGAGTGATCCTCCGCCCACCTGACTATCTTGGTTACTTCCTTCATCGCTAAGGAACTCTTTGTTCCTCCCTGATGATTGATGTATGCTACAGTCGTGATGTTGTCCGACTGAAATCTGATGAATTTGTCCGCCGCTAGCTGAGGCCATGCCTGGAGAGTGTTGAATATTGCTCTCAGTTCCAAAATGTTTATCGGGAGAAGAGACTCTTCCCGAGACCATAGGCCCTGAGCTTTCAGGGAGCCCCAGACCGTGCCCCAGCCTAACAGACTGGCGTTGGTCGTTACAATGATCCACTCCGGTCTGCGGAAGCACATTCCCTGAGACAGGTGATCCTGAGACAACCACCAGAGAAGAGAATCTCTGGTTTCCTGGTCCAGTTGGATTTGAGGAGACAAATCTGCATAATCTCCATTCCACTGTTTGAGCATGCACAATTGCAGTGGCCTGAGATGAATTCGAGCAAAAAGGACTACGTCCATTGCTGCTACCATTAATCCGATTACCTCCATGCACTGAGCTACAGATGGCCGAGGAATGGAATGAAGAGCTCGGCAAGTACTTAAAAGCTTTAACCTTCTAATCTCGGTCAGAAATATTTTCATTTCTACCAAGTCTATTAATGTTCCCAGGAAGGGAACCCCTGTGAGCGGGGACATATAACTTTTTTCGGTGTTCACCTTCCACCCGTGAGACCTTAGAAAGGCCAGAACAATATCCGTATGAGCCTTGGCTCTGGGAAAAGACGACGCCTGTATTAAGATGTCGTCCAGATAAGGTGCTACTGCAATGCCCCGTGGTCTTAGTACTGCTAGAAGGGACCCTAGCACCTTTGTGAAAATTCTGGGAGCGGTGGCCAACCCGAAGGGAAGGGCCATGAACTGGTAATGCTTGTCCAGAAAAGCGAACCTTAGGAACTGATGGTGATCTTTGTGGATAGGAATATGAAGGTACGCATCCTTTAGATCCACGGTAGTCATATATTGACCTTCCTGGATCATCGGTAAGATTGTCCGAATGGTCTCCATCTTGAATGATGGAACTCTGAGGAATTTGTTTAGAATTTTTAGATCCAGGATTGGCCTGAAAGTTCCTTCCTTTTTGGGAACCACAAGCAGGTTTGAGTAAAAACCCAGTCCTTGTTCTGTAATTGGAACTGGATATATCACTCCCATCTGGAGTAGATCTTCTACACAGCGTAAGAACGCCTCTTTCTTTGTCTGGTCTGTAGACAGACGAGAAATGTGGAACCTTCCCCTTGGAGGAGAGTCCTTGAATTCTAGAAGATATCCCTGAGCAACGATCTATAATACCACATTCACTTTACCCTCCCGTGGAGATGCTACTTGTTAGAGCGGCAAAGAGAATGACTGGGGGGCGGAGCCGGAGGGGGAGCTATGTGGAAAGCTCTGCTGTGTGCTCTCTTTGCCACTTCCTGTAGGGAATGAGAATATCCCACAAGTAAGGATGAATCCGTGGACTGGATACACCTTGCAAGAGAAAGGCAGTTATCATTGAAATTCGATGAATGAATCTCCAGACTTCAATAAACGTTGACATTTGTCATCTTCCTCTGTGAGTATATTCCAATTAGTGCAGTTGGATGTCCAAACGGTGCTACAATATCTAATGCTTCTTCTTACTCAGAAAGCTGCAGAAAGCAATCTATTAGAGGGGGATTCCCTGAGGAACACTAGCTAAAAGCTTATTTATTACTGCCATATATTTACCTTTGCAGACTCTCTGGGAGGCAGTGAGTTCATTACAAAACCCTTCTCTGCCAGACTGCTTGTTTGGGGGCAGAGATAACTTAAAAGGATAGTCTAGTCAAAATGAAACTTTCATGGCATGCAATTTTAAACAACTTTCCAATTAACTATTATTATCAAATGTGATTTGTTCTCTTGGTATTCTTTATTAAAGGGACATTAAACACTAAACACATGCTAGACAGAATGATGCATTCAAAGAAAAGATTAGTCTGAGAATAACATGTAGATGTATTTTTTAAAGTTTAATTAGCTGTTTAAATATTGACAAAATAAGTGTAAAGTTTTAGTGTCTATAAAAACAATGGGAGCTGCTATGTTGTAACTTAGGTTACCTTCTCTGCTGTGGCCAATTAGAGACAGTTATAAATAGGTCAATGGCTGTGTGGAAGAGAACAGTGTTCTGCACTTCCATTTCTAACAGGAACTGAACAGCTCACAATTTTAGAATTGATTTACAGGAAAAGGGGACAAAATAATTAATGAAAGTATATTGCAGACTTTTTTTTATATATACAATTTATTATTTTATATTACCATCTCAAAGTGTTTAATGTCCCTTTAAAAGCTAAACCTTGGTAGGCTCATACCATTTGATAGTTTCCAATTTAGTTTTATCATCAAATTTGCTTTGTTCCCTTGGTGGTATTTTTCAAAAGCTAAACCTAGGTAGGCTCAAACTGATTTCTAAACCTTTGAAAACCACCTCTTAGCTCAGAGCATTTTGAAAGTTTTTCAGAGTCATATAGATAACATTGTGCTCACTCCTGTGGAGTTATTTAGGAGTCTGTACCAATTGGCTGAACTGCATGTCTGTCAAAAGCACTTATATAAGGGGGCAGTCTGCAGAGGCTAAGATACAAGATAATGAGGTAAAAAATATATTAATATAACTGTGTTGGTTATGCAAAACTGGGGAATGGGTAATATAGGGATTATCTATCTTTTTAAACAATAACAATTCTGGTGTAGACTGTCCCTTTAACAAAGAGCATGGCAGCTTGTGACATCCAACGCAGGAGAAATATTAAACATTTGCATGTAAAAATGTCAAATTACTTTTATATGAGAGATGTCAACATTCATATAGCATTGTCATTACTCCTCTGTTTTAACCCATCTGCAACACACAGAGTCCTTAACTTTGCTGCAGTTGCCTTATTCCTTTTTTTCCATTAAACAGACAGTATACACTCATTTTCATATAACTGCATGTAATAGACACTACTATAAAGAATAAGATGAACAGATACTGATATAAAAATCCAGTATAAAACTGTTTAAAAACTTACTTAGAAGCTCTCAGTTTAGCTCTGTTGAAAAGGTAGCTGGAAGCCCAATGCAAGTGGGAAATAAGACACCCCCTCCTCCTTCTTTTGCATATGAAAAGACCCTTTACTCAAACAGGAGCAAGCTGGAGAAGGTAGCTGACGGTATTCTCATAAATCTTTTGGGCTTGGTTAGGAGTCTGAAAATCAGAGCAATGTTATTTAAAAATAAGCAAAACTATACATTTAAAAAAAAAACAAAAACAAAAAACTTTATGGGCTATATAAATAGATCATCTACAAAACATTTATGCAAAGAAAAAATGAGTGTATAATGTCCCTTTAATACCTTAGATATTTGAGAGTGCGTATGTGTAGGTATGTGGCACTTACCTCTCTAAAGCAGGGTTGTCTCCAGACTTGGAGTCCAAAAAGCAGTCTCTTTAAGTATTGAAATAACGTTATTCACATATAGTATCCATGATTCTTGGTAAATAAGAGTGCTAAGGACAGTATTCTTTAATCATTATTTACTGAAACAGTTGACTATTATTTTTAAATTAATTGGTATGCCTCTTAAAGCATTAAAAAAAGTGTCCCTCATCTGCTGATTCCATGTTTTTATTTTTATTTTATTTTTACACTACATTAACCTGTCCTGCAAGTAAAAAAAAATATTTTTGGCCCAGACCACCCTTATGGATTCTGTACACATCCATTTTGTACTGAAGAGGTCTTTTTTAATTTTTTTGTGAAATGTAAAAACTATGCAGAGTAAAGTAAAACTTGACATTTTCATCTAAACAAATATGACTTAAAATGATAGAGAAAAATGCTACTCAGCAACATTATTGTACGGAAGAGAAATGTCACTGCTCTAATTAGCTAAAAGGTGTGGGTGCAATGGCTACTCTAACTGAATAAAAGGAACAATATAACACAATAATGTTCTTTTATCCATAGGAAAGAGTTGCATTTAAACCTTAAAAACATTTTTCCTGGATCAGGTGGGCTTCATACCCACACGAGAAGCTAAGGATAATACCACCAGACTTCTACAAATCATACACCATACTTCGATTAACAACAAGCCACTCACCCTGTTGTCAACGGATGCTGAGAAAGCGTTCGACAGGGTGGAGTGGCAATTCATTTGGGCAGCTCTTTTAAAATTTGGAATCCCCCAACAATTTATAAACAAGATCTTAGCTATATACTCACTCCCTAATGCCAAGGTAATAATTAACAATACGTTATCAGACACTTTTCAGATAACAAATGGCACACGGCAGGGCTGCCCCCTATCGCCCCTATTATTTGCTCTGTCAGTGGAAGTACTAGCAACTAGAGTCAGATCAGCTAAAGAGATAGAGGGGATTAAGATAGGGACGTATGAAACCAAATGTCTGTTATTTGCAGACGACATTCTGTTCACCCTGACCAATCCCCAGAGGTCACTTCCGATACTTGCAAATATCTTATCAGAGTATAAATTAGTGTCAAACTTTTCCATTAATATGGGTAAGTCGGTCATTATGGGTCTGAGGAACTCTACTGCAGACAATCAATTTATTAAAGCAAATACCCCGTACGTCTCAGCTAAACAGTTTACATACTTAGGACTAGTGATTAAACCCACCATATCAGAGACAATACACACTAATTACACTAGCCTCAAACAAAAAGTAGAAGTAGAACTCAATTCCTGGCACCGTTCAGGCCACCTGTCCTGGATGGGGAGGGTGAATGCTACTAAAATGTCAATACTCCCTAAAATACTATATATTATGCAAACCCTAGTCTTAGCTCCATCGACAACATATATTAGTAATTTACAGAAAATGTTAAACAGATTCATATGGTCTTTCTCTAAGCCAAGAATCCAGAATCATACTACCTATATCTCTAGAGACCTTGGGGGCATGGGAGTCCCAAATATTCAAAATTATTACATAGCTATTCACCTATCACAAATAATATGCTGGAATCAAGCCATTAACCCCAAGATTTGGGTTACTGTAGATGAACAAGCTATTCATGATGTCAAGATGGGGGACCTCTGCTGGATGCCGCACAAACTTAGACCTAAACTTGCCACACACAATCCCCTTATAGAGGAGACTCTACGGGTTTGGGATAAAACAATCTTTTTAAATAACAAGATTTCCACACCAAATTCTCCTCTTACACCTATATTACACAATAGTATCTTTCCAGATTTAAGCTCTAGTAAACCAAAAGCTACTGATGAGAAACCTAGACGTGTTCCCATTTACTCCTTACTAAAAAATGGCCAGATTAAAACTTTTCAAGAGATAAAAGATGATATAGGCCCCCCACTGCATACATGGTTCTCATACTTTCAAGTAAGGCACTTTATCAATAACCACCCACACAAGACTCAGTTTACCAGACCCTTGACTTCGTTTGAAACGTTCTGTATTCTCCCCAACACCCCTAGACATCTCATATCTTTCATATATAACTTAATGGTACTTTCATCTTCTCAAAAGCCCTCACCCTTTCGAACACACTGGGAACGTGAATTAAACCTACAACTAGACGATTCAATATGGGAAAGATGTTTTAAATCTATAAAGAAGTCCTCCACTTCACTGAATATAGTTGAGACTAATTATAAGCTTTTATCAAGGTGGTATCTAACCCCTGTTCGACTTCACAAAATATACCCAACAGTCTCACCTAGATGTTGGAGGAAATGCGGAGGCCTCGGCTCGCTGCCCCATCTATGGTGGGAATGCCCACTTATTAAACTGTTCTGGTGTCAAGTTGAGGAACGAATAAATACCATATTAAATACAGATATAACCCTTGACCCACAGATGATCTTACTTAATAATTTACCGAACCTCCATTGCCAATACAAAATGAGTTTGTTTCAGATACTGATTAATAGCGCCAAAAGGCTTATCCCTCGTTTGTGGAAATCATCCCAAACACCTAGCTTAAATCAATGGTTACAAGAAATGAAACACGTTTTAACACTTGAAGAATTATACCATAATTATAACAACAAAACAGAGCATTTCGCTAATATCCTTTTCCTTTGGAACCAATCTACTTCCTGTTGAAATAACTAAATATCATTAAAACCTGAGATGCAAAGAATTTCCTTGATCCTTGTAGTTTCCCCTTCCTCTTCCTCTTTTCCTCATTCTTTTTTCAAAGATTGGAATGTATTCTTACATATATGTTTCGCATAAGAATGTACAATTGTTACCAATTTATTGTTGATCCTGTTTCTTTCTAAAACTCAATAAAAAAACATTGAATTTAAAAAAAACACATTTTTCCTGATAAAATGTGAAGTAAAAGCTGTTAACATTTAAAATCAAATTAATACAGCAGTATCAGCTGTGTACTCAGGAAGTGTGCCGCAGTGTGTACTTATCCAATGAGCATTAGAAGGAAATACAAAACCAATACTGCAGTATTCAATTTAAACAGCTTTTATGTAAAGGGACATTAATTACTAAATACATTTCTCGCACCTCCCTCTAATCATGGATGCTGTCATATTGGAACCTAGGTTACACTGTAGGTATCTGAAGGAGAGTTGCTGCACATGTGCAAAAACATGAGGATTGAAATGCTATGATTGTTAGATTTCAACATGATAGCACCCATGACTAGAGGGATGCAGGGAATTACCTTAAAGGGACAGTCTATCCCAGAATTTTATTGTTTAAAAATATAGATAATCCCTTTATTACCCATTCCCCACTTTTGCATAACCAACACAGTTATATTAATATACTTTTTACCTCTGTGATTACCTTTGTATCTAAGTCTCTGCAGACTGCCCCCTTATTTCAGTTCTTTTGTCAGACTTGCATTTTAGCCAATCAGTGGTGACTCATGATTAACTCCAGAGGAGTGAGCACAATGTTATCTATATGACACACATGAACTATCACTGTCTGTCTGTGAAAAACTGTAAACATGCACTGAGATAAGAGGTGGACTTCAAGGGCTTAGAAATTAGCATATGAGCCTACCTAGGTTTAGCTTTCAACAAAGAATACCAAGAGAACAAAGCAAATTTGATGATAACTGTAAATTGGAAAGTTGTTTAAAATGACATGCCCTATCTAAATCACGAAAGTTTAATTTGGCTAGACTGTCCCTTTAATACTGTGTGCTTATAAAATGTATTTAGTGTTTAATGTTAGTTAATGTTTTTGTTTTTTCCAGGCAATATATATTTCTTTGACATATAATTTCCATTTAATGGGACAATAAAATATAGCAAGCAGTTTTAACCTATTCACTGTTAAAGGGACAGTCAACACCAGAATTTTTGCTGTTTAAAAAGATAGATAATCCCTTTATTACCCATTCCCCAATTTTGCAAAACCAACACTGTTATACTAATACACGTTTTACCTCTGTAATTACCTTATATATATGCCTCTGCAGACTGCCCCCTTATTTCAGTTATTTTGACAGACTTGCATTTTAGCCAATCAGTGCTCACTCCTAGGTAACTTCACGTGCGTGAGCTCAATGTTATCTATATGAAACACATGAACTAATACCATCTAGTGGTGAAAAACTGTCAAAATGCATTCAGATTAGAAGCAGCCTTCAAAGTACAAGAAATTAGCATATGAAACCTCCTAGGTTTAGCTTTTAGTTAAGAATACCAAGAGAACAAAGCAAAATTGATGATAAAAGTAAATTGGAAAGTTGTTTAAAATTACATGCCCTATTTGAATCATGAAAACATTTTTGGACTTGACTGTCCCTTTAAGCCTTTCTTTCTTTCATGTAATTGGCAAGAGTCCATGAGCTAGTGACGTATGGGATATACAATCCTACCAGGAGGGGCAAAGTTTCCCAAACCTCAAAATGCCTATAAATACACCCCTCACCACACCCACAATTCAGTTTTACAAACTTTGCCTCCTATGGAGGTGGTGAAGTAAGTTTGTGCTAGATTTCTACGTTGATATACGCTTATCAGCATGTGGAAGCCTGGTTCCTCTCAGAGTACAGTGAATGTCAGAGGGATGTGAAGGGAGTATCACCTATTGAACACAATGGTCTTCCTAACGGGGATCTATTTCATAGATTCTCTGTTATCGGTCGTAGAGATTCATCTCCTACCTCCCTTTTCAGATCGACGATATACTCTTATATACCATTACCTCTACTGATTCTCGTTTCAGTACTGGTTTGGCTATCTGCTATATGTGGATGGGTGTCTTTTGGTAAGTATGCTTCATTTACTTAAGACACTCTCAGCTATGGTTTGGCACTTTATATATATAAAGTTCTAAATATATGTTTGTACTTATATTTGCCATGATTCAGGTTTATCAGTATATTTCCTTTTTGCAGACTGTCAGTTTCATATCTGGGAAATGCTTTATAAATTTTTTTTTATTTTTTTTATTTCTTACCTGAGGTTTTCAAATTGACTCTTTCTAAATTGCAGGCTGTATTAGGCTCGCGAGAGCGCAAACTGCTATAATTTATTGTGTCATTCTTGGTGCGAGACTTTTTGGCGCGAAAAATTACGTTTGTTGACGCAAATTCGTAATTTCCGGCATCTTAGTTGGCACCGAGTCTTTTCACGAGGTTGCGTCATCTATGACGCTCGAGTTTCGTTCTGTTTGCATTTTTTCCCATTCCTGAAACTGTCATATAGAGAAATTGATAATTTTGCTTTATATGTTGTTTTTTCTTTTACATACTGCAAGATTTCTCAATCTGATCCTGTCTTAGAATCTACTACTGGAATCCTGCTGCCTGATATCGGTTCTACCAAAGCTAAGTGCATTTGTTGTAAACTTGTGGTAACTGTTCCTCCAGCTGTGGTTTGTAATAGTTGTCATGATAAACTTTTACATGCAGAGAATGTTTCCATCAGTAGTAGTTCATTACATGTTGCTGGTCCATCAACATCTAATGCTCAGGATATTCCTGTAAATTTAAGAGAATTTATTTCTGATTCCATTCAGAAGGCTTTGTCTGCCATTCCGCCTTCTAATAAACGTAAAAGATCTTTTAAAACTTCTCATAGAGTTGATGAATTTTCTTATGACCGACAACATACTGATTTTTCTATCTCTGATGAGGATCTGTCTGATTTGGAGGATCCTGCCTCAGATATTGACACTGACAAATCCTCTTATTTATTTAAAATGGAGTATATTTGTTCTTTATTAAAAGAAGTGTTGATTGCATTAGATATGGAGGAGATTAGTCCTCTTGATACTAAAACTAGTAAACGTTTAAATTCGGTTTATAATCCTCATGTAGTTATTCCAGAGGTTTTTCCAGTTCCTGATGCTATTTCAGATATGATTTCTAAGTTATGGAAGAGACTGGGTACTTCTTTTACTCCTTCAAGGTTTAAAAAATTGTATCATTTGCCTACTGATAGATTGGAGTTTTGGGCAAAGAACCCCAAAGTTGATGGGGCCATCTCTACTCTTGCTAAACGTACAACTATTCCTACGGAAGATAGTACTTCTTTTAAGGATCCTTTAGATAGGAAGCTTGAATCTTATCTAAGGAAAGGTAATTTATGTTCAGGCCATCTTCTTAGGCCTGCTATTTCTTTGGCTGATGTTGCAGCTGCTTCAACTTTTTGGTTGGAAACTTTAGCGCAACAAGCATCAGATCATAATGTGTATAGCATTGTTAAATTAATTCAACATGCTAATAATTTCATTTGTGATGCCATTTTTGATATCATCAGAATTGATGTTAGATATATGTCTTTAGCGATTTTAGCTAGAAGAGCTTTATGGCTTAAATCTTGGAATGCTGATATGACTTCCAAATCAACATTGCTATCTCTTTCTTTCCAAGGTAATAAATTATTTGGTTCTCAGTTGGATTCTATAATTTCAACTGTCACTGGGGGGAAGGGAGCTTTTTTGCCTCAGGATAATAAATCTAAGGGTAAATTTAAAGCTTCTAATCGTTTTCGTTCCTTTCGACAGAATAAGGAACAGAAACCTAGTCCTTCCCCTAAGGAATCTGTCTCCAATTGGAAGCCTTCCTCAATCTGGAATAAATCCAAGCCATTTAAGAGATCTAAACCAGCCCCCAAGTCCGCATGAAGGTGCGGCCCTCATTCCAGCTCAGCTGGTAGGGGGCAGATTAAAATTTTTCAAGGATGTTTGGATAAATTCAGTCCAAAATCATTGGATTCAGAACATTGTCTCTCAGGGGTACAGAACAGGTTTCAGAGTAAGACCGCCTGTGAGAAGTTTCTTTCTCTCACGCATTCCAATGAACCCAGAGAAAGCGCAGGCTTTCCTGAAGTGTGTTTCAGACCTGGAGTTATCTGGGGTAATCGTGCCAGTTCCTTTTCAGGAACGGGGTCTGGGGTTTTATTCAAATCTGTTCATTGTCCCAAAGAAAGAAAATTCATTCAGACCAGTTCTGGATCTAAAAGTCTTGAATCGTTATGTAAGAGTACCAACATTCAAAATGGTGACTATAAAGGACTATTATGCCTTTTGTTCAGCAAGGGCATTATATGTCCACAATAGACTTGCAGGATGCATATCTTCATATTCTGATTCATACAGATCACTATCAGTTCCTGAGATTCTCTTTTCTAGACAAGCATAACCAATTTGTTGCTCTTCCATTTGGCCTAGCAACAGCTCCAAGGATCTTTTCAAAGGTTCTCGGTGCCCTACTCTCTGTAATCAGAGAGCGGGGTATTGCGGTGTTTCCTTATTTGGACAATATCTTGGTACTTGCTCAGTCTTTACATTTTACAGAATCTCACACAAATCAACTAGTGTTGTTTCTTCAAAGACATGGTTGGAGGATCAATTTACCAAAAAGTTCTTTGATTCCTCAGACAAGGGTAACCTTTTTAGGTTTCCAAATAGATTCAGTATCCATGACTTTGTCTCTAACAGACAAGAGATGTCTGAAATTGGATGCAGCCTGTCGAAACTTTCAGTCTCAATCATTCCCTTCAGTAGCTATATGCATGGAGGTTTTTTGGCTTATGAATGCAGCATCGGACGCAATCCCCTTTGCTCGTTTTCACATGAGACCTCTTCAGCTTTGTATGCTGAACCAATGGTGCAGGGATTATACAAGGATATCACAATTAATATCCTTAAATCCCAATGTTCGACTATCTCTGACTTGGTGGTTTAGATCACCATCGTATAGTTCAAGGGGCCTCTTTTGTTCATCCAACCTGGACTGTGATCACAACAGATGCGAGTCTTTCAGGTTGGGGAGCTGTCTGGGGATCTCTGACAGCACAAGGGGTTTGGAAATCTCAAGAGGCGAGATTACCAATCAATATTTTGGAACTCCGTGCGATTCTCAGAGCTCTTCAGTTTTGGCCTCTATTGAAGACAGAGCCATTTATTTGTTTTCAGACAGACAATGTCACAACTGTGGCATATGTCAATCATCAGGGTGGGACTCACAGTCTTCAAGCTATGAAAGAAGTATCCCGGATACTTGTTTGGGCAGAATCCAGCTCCTGTCTAATTTCTGTCGTCCATATCCCAGGTATAGACAATTGGGAAGCGGACTATCTCAGTCGTCAAGCTTTACATCCGGGAGAGTGGTCTCTTCACCCAGATGTGTTTTTCCAAATTGTTCAGATGTGGGGGCTTCCAGAAATAGATCTGATGGCATCTCATCTAAACAAGAAACTTCCCAGGTACCTGTCCAGGTCCAGGGATCCTCAGGCGGAAGCTGTGGATGCATTGACACTTCCTTGGAGTTATCAACCTGCCTATATTTTTCCGCCTCTAGTTCTTCTTCCAAGAGTGATTTCCAAGATCATCATGGAGCAATCATTTGTACTTCTGGTGGCTTCAACATGGGCTCAAAGGTTTTGGTATGCGGATCTTGTTCGATGTCCAGTTGCCAACCATGGCCACTTCCACTAAGGCCAGACCTTCTATCTCAAGGTCGTTATTCCATCAGGATCTCAAATCATTAAATTTGAAGGTATGGAAATTGAACGCTTAGTGCTTAGTCATAGAGGTTTCTCTGACTTAGTGATTAATACTTTGTTGCAGGCTCGTAAATCTGTTCCTAGAAAGATTTATTACCAAGTTTGGAAGACTTACATTTCATGGTGTTCTTCTCATAAATTCTCTTGGCATTCTTTTAGAATTCCTAGAATTTTACAGTTTCTTCAGGATGGTTTGGATAAGGGTTTGTCTGCGAGTTCCTTGAAAGGACAAATCTCTGCTCTTTCTGTTTTATTCCACAGAAAAATTGCTAAACTCACTGATATTCATTGTTTTGTACAGGCTTTGGTTCGTATCAAGCCTGTCATTAAATCAATCTCTCCTCCTTGGAGTCTTAATTTGGTTTTGAAGGCTTTACAGGCTCCTCCGTTTGAGCCTATGCATTCTTTGGACATTAAATTGCTTTCTTGGAAAGTGTTGTTTCTTTTGGCCATCTCTTCTGCTAGAAGAGTTTCTGAATTATCTGCTCTTGTGAGTCTCCTTTTCTGATTTTTCATCAGGATAAGGCAGTTTTGCGGACTTCATTTAAATTCTTACCTAAAGTTGTGAATTCCGAAAACATTAGTTTTTTTTAACGTGTTTATTTAATTTTCCGTCAGTATCTACAAATATAGCAGAGCTCATTTGCTCACATTGTGCACCACGCAGGGTAAAGTTCTTCAATCATATTGTCAGGCTTTTGGGTGTACTGTTTCCTTAATTAGAATTCAACCAATCATATCTTACTTACTCTCATAAAACACCTGTTCACTGAACACACCTTGCTTAGTATTTTGTTATTTTCCTCAGAGTAACACTGAGCCTCTGATACCTCTGGAAGGTTAATATTGTATCTAAACTTATCAGCAACTCAAGTTACCTCATTCAAGATCTACCTACTTCGGATTTAATATTTATTTCCAGCCTGTTGCAACATCTTTGGAAATCTTACTTTGGCAAGTACTTTTCATTTATTCAAGACTGTCTTTATTTTGGGAAGTTACGTTACCTGTTTCAACTTATCAGTTCATATTATTTATCAACCAAGTCTGTGGCTGCCATAAAGAATAACCGGTTATTGAAGCTCTTATCTGTTAATCTTATTTGTTCTGTTATATTATCCTTATGTTGATTTCTGCTGCACCGGAGAATCGTGACGTCACACGCTGACTGTTAGCTGGCTTCAGCGTGTCTCTGCTGCTGCTGCAGCCGCAGCCCACAGAACCCGGAAGTGTTTGTCCTTACTTACCGCACTCACAGTTTTCAAGGTACATTACTACGTTTGCAACTATAATCATATCTGCAGAAGTTCTCCATTATAACAATCTATCAATACTACATTGGATAAGACTTACTTGCTGTGTGTTCAATATCTCATGTTACGCAATATATTATAATTATTCCTTACTTATTCTTAAGGAAGTTTCACCTATTCCTATATCCTTTTGTATTATTACAAGCCTGCTTATTTCTAAGATTGCATTTGATTTTGATTCCTATAATACAGATAATACTTTAGTGTGTACTTTTTGTAGGGAAACATTAATCTATATTAACTGCACATATATCCATATGGGTTTACCAAGTAATAGTACTCTCAATTGATATTGTGCTACATACCTATACTAGTAATCAAACTAAGCAGGATTGATTATTACATAATACTAAGCCATAAAAGAAAATGGAACCTGCTGAAATTCCCCAAGTAGTCTATAACCTGAGTCAAAAGGTAGACAAAATGGGACAGGCTATCTTGGACTTACAACTAGAAAATCAGGTTCTCAGAGAGTTTATAAAGGAGGTAAAAGAACAACAAACCCCCAGTTCTGAACCACAGATAAGCTTGCCAGAATTATATAATGGTAATAGGAAAACCTATAGGCAGTTTAAAAATGCCTGCTACCTGCTCTTCAATTTAAAACCAAAAACTTACCCCACTGACAGGGTAAGGGTTTTGTCTACAATATCTTTTCTAAGATCTGAACCCAGAATTTGGGCAGATCATTTGTGTGAAACAAATGACCCTCTACTAGATTCACTAACAAATTTTTTCCAAGCCATGGATGAGCTATATAGAGATACTGATATTCAACTAACGGCTGAACAAAAGATGAGGAGCTTAAAACAAGGAAAAAAGACAGTGGAGGAATATACCACTGAATTTAAGCTGTACGCATCAGACTCAGCATGGAGTTTGGTTTCGCTCAGAAACCAATTTAGATTGGGACTGTCTGATCCTGTCAAGGATGAGCTAGCACGTATAGAGCTTCCAAGTACCCTGGATGCATTAATAAAAGTCTCAACCCAAATTGACCGGAGGCTCAGGGAACGCAAAGCTGAACGTGGTTATTCAGATCCAACATTTAAAGCCACTATGTCCACCTCTGCACACATAAAATCACCTCCAATGGAGCATGTCACCCCCATGGAAATAGGAGTTATTCGTGGACCATTAACCCCTGAAGAAAGGATAAGAAGAAGAACTAATCACCTCTGTATGTATTGTGCAAATCCCAGTCATACAGTTATGAATTGTCCAATATTACAAAAAAATAAAAAGAGTAAGTTTGTTCATATTAACAATACTCAAAGTCTAGATAAACAAATTTCTTATTGCAAACTATCTCTCCTTTTGCAGTGGGACCTTAATAGATTGGCTACTTCTGCCATCGTTGACTCTGGAGCCTTTGGAAACTTTATAGACAAATCTACTGTATTGAAAAATAAAATACCTATTGTATTAAAGAAAACACCAGTTTCAATCAAAGTTATTGATGGCTCTGTAATTGCAAATAGTCCTATAACTCACAACACAGTACCTATATTAGTTATTACTGAAGATGGCCACACCGAATATATAACATTTGATGTAATTCCATCACCTCATTTCCCTATTGTATTAGGGTTATACTGGCTTCAGACACACAACCCCTATATTGATTGGTCTACTTTAACTGTTGCCTTCCAATCAAAATTCTGTGAAAATACATGCTTCCCACATCATAAAATACTACACACAGAATTAGAACAGATTCAAATACCGGAACCATACCAGGACTTCATAGAGGTCTTTAGTAAAGTTGAGGCAGAAACTCTTCCACCTCATCGGGTTTATGATTGCCCAATTGAATTAATTCCAGGTGCAACATTACCGGTTGGTCATTTGTATCCATTGAGTCACCCTGAGTTATTACATCTTAAACAATACTTACAAGATAATCTTAGAAAGGGTTTCATCAGACCCTCTTCTTCACCCACAGCAGCTGGAATGTTCTTTGTAACCAACAAAGACACTTCCCTCAGGCCGATAATAGATTACCGAGAGCTTAATAAACGGACGGTAAAAAACCGATATCCATTACCTCTCATACCAGAATTAATTGAAAGATTAAGTAATGCTACCATCTTTACTAAGTTGGACTTGCGTGGGGCATACAATCTCATACGTATAAGAGAAGGAGACGAATGGCTCACAGCATTCAGAACTCGCTATGGACTCTATGAGTACCTAGTGATGCCATTCGGTCTCTGTAATGCCCCCGCAACGTTCCAACACTTTATTAATGATATCTTCCGGGATTTATTAGACATATGTCTAGTAGTATACTTAGACGACATCCTAATTTACTCCAACAATTTGCCAGAACATATAAAACATGTACGTTGGGTATTAGCTCGGTTACAAACACATAAACTATATGCCAAATTAGAAAAGTGTTCATTCCACAATACCACTATCTCATTCTTAGGTTACACTATATCTCCTGCTGGTATCCAAATGCAAACCGAGAAGGTTGATTCAGTAAAAAATTGGCCAACTCCTAAAGATAAGAAGTCTCTCCAAAGGTTTTTGGGGTTTGCCAATTATTACAGAAAATTTATAAAGAATTTTTCATCAATAGTGAGACCACTCACACAACTTACTGGTTCAACCCAACAATTTCATTGGAATCAAAGTCATTCCAAAGTATTTGACTTCTTGAAACAAACTTTCACAGAAGCACCCATACTCAAATTTCCTAATGTTGATTTACAATACGTATTGGAAGTTGATTCCTCAGACTTTGCGATTGGGGCAGTACTTTCACAACAGAAAACACCTAAAGATCCTCTACATCCAATTTCCTACTTTTCAAAAAGTATGACATCAGCAGAGAGGAATTACGCAATAGGAGACAAAGAATTACTCGCCATCCGTAAATCTTTAGAATTTTGGAGACACCTACTAGAAGGTGCAAAAATGCCCTTCATAATTTACACTGACCACAAAAACCTCCAATACCTGCAAAATAACAAGACTCTATCAGCTAGACAGGTACGGTGGAGTCTCTACTTTGCAAGATTCGACTTTCAAATCCAATACCGCCCAGCAAACAAAAATGGAAAAGCGGATGCACTCTCTCGACAACTATCCGAACCTATTCCTAACGAAAATCCTACTGCTATAATTCCTTCTGAACGCTTCATCGGATTAACTTCAGACTTTCTAACTGATATAAAGAACTCTTCAAAAAATTCACCTACTGACACTAAGGTTCCTTTGGAATTGAAGGACGGATTATACTACTACAAGAATATGATTTATATTCCTAAAGAATTGAGACAACAAATTTTACAACATCACCATGATTCACCCTTAGCGGGACATCCAGGGGAATCACGCACCATCGAACTTATAACAAGGACATATTGGTGGCCTCATTTGAAGGAAACTGTTTCAGATTATATTAAGACTTGTGTTACTTGTCAAGTATGCAAAACTGAGCGGAAATTACCTTATGGACTTTTAATATCAATTCCAACATCTGACAGACCTTGGAAACAAGTAGGAGTTGACTTCATTGTGGATTTACCTCCATCAAAGAATTATACCACCATCATGGTAGTTGTTGATAGTTTCACCAAAATGTCGCATTTTATTCCATTTCATAAGCTTCCCACTTCAGCAGAAACAGCTAACTTATTTATACAACATGTGATTCGGCTTCATGGGGTACCAACAGTTTTGATATCTGACAGGGGTTCCCAGTTCACATCTAAATTCTGGAAAAGTCTCTGTCAATCTCTTAACATAACCCATCAATACACCACTGCATTTCATCCACAAGCAAACGGACAGGTTGAGAGAATCAATCAATGGTTAGATGAGTACCTACGATGTTTTTGTTCCTACCAGCAAGACAATTGGATAACATACTTACCCTTCGCTGAATTTTCCTACAATAATCTAACCAATTCATCCACAAAATTATCTCCATTCTTCGCAAATTATGGGTACCATCCAACCATCACTTCAGTTAGTACTTCTCCTTCCAATTCTCCTCTTGTAGATGAATGGAATAATGCACTTCTAGACAATTTTCGGGTTATCAAGGAAAACATTTCAAAAGCTCAGACTTCCCAAAAGCACTATTATGATTTGAGACACAGACAACCACCTTCATATCAAATTGGAGACCAGGTATGGTTGTCAACTAAAAACCTAAAGCTACATCTTCCTAGTAGGAAAATGACACAAAAATTCTGTGGACCATTCCCTATCACTAGGGTAATAAATCAGAATGCAGTCACTCTGGATTTACCTTCATCTATGAGAATACATCCGACTTTCCATGTTTCCCTCCTCAAACCATACGTTCCTACTAGAAATAACACACCCCAATTACTACCAACCACTTCCATCCAAGACTCAGAAATCTATGAAGTTAAAGAAGTACTTGACTCAAGGTTTTCCAAGGGTATTCTGGAATATTTAATTAGGTGGAAGGGGTACTCGGAGGAAGATGACTCTTGGGAACCCGCATCTAATCTTAATGCTCCTCGACTTGTTTCCCAATTCCACAGGAGATATCCAGATCGCCCCAGACTTCAAGCTGAGGATCAGCTTGTTTGAGGGGGGAGTCATGTCAGGCTTTTGGGTGTACTGTTTCCTTAATTAGAATTCAACCAATCATATCTTACTTACTCTCATAAAACACCTGTTCACTGAACACACCTTGCTTAGTATTTTGTTATTTTCCTCAGAGTAACACTGAGCCTCTGATACCTCTGGAAGGTTAATATTGTATCTAAACTTATCAGCAACTCAAGTTACCTCATTCAAGATCTACCTACTTCGGATTTAATATTTATTTCCAGCCTGTTGCAACATCTTTGGAAATCTTACTTTGGCAAGTACTTTTCATTTATTCAAGACTGTCTTTATTTTGGGAAGTTACGTTACCTGTTTCAACTTATCAGTTCATATTATTTATCAACCAAGTCTGTGGCTGCCATAAAGAATAACCGGTTATTGAAGCTCTTATCTGTTAATCTTATTTGTTCTGTTATATTATCCTTATGTTGATTTCTGCTGCACCGGAGAATCGTGACGTCACACGCTGACTGTTAGCTGGCTTCAGCGTGTCTCTGCTGCTGCTGCAGCCGCAGCCCACAGAACCCGGAAGTGTTTGTCCTTACTTACCGCACTCACAGTTTTCAAGGTACATTACTACGTTTGCAACTATAATCATATCTGCAGAAGTTCTCCATTATAACAATCTATCAATACTACATTGGATAAGACTTACTTGCTGTGTGTTCAATATCTCATGTTACGCAATATATTATAATTATTCCTTACTTATTCTTAAGGAAGTTTCACCTATTCCTATATCCTTTTGTATTATTACAAGCCTGCTTATTTCTAAGATTGCATTTGATTTTGATTCCTATAATACAGATAATACTTTAGTGTGTACTTTTTGTAGGGAAACATTAATCTATATTAACTGCACATATATCCATATGGGTTTACCAAGTAATAGTACTCTCAATTGATATTGTGCTACATACCTATACTAGTAATCAAACTAAGCAGGATTGATTATTACACATATAAACAAAATAAAGTAGAGCACATTTGATCAAATTATACTCCATGCAGGGTAAATCACCATCCATACCCTGCTTTATGTTTTATAACACCAAACATTGAATAAAAATTGTAGGAACGAAAAAAGAGCAGAAAAAATACTGCATTGCACTGATGTTTAACACAAAAATAGAAACTTTTGTTCATACTGCACAATTTCTGTTAATCGAGAGAAATAAAAGAGAAAAAGAAGAACGTAGGGGAGAGAGGGAAGAGAGGAGAAAAAAAAAAAAAAAAGGAGAACCCCCATTGTACCCCCTGATCATCCTCCTCCTCCTCCACTGCGCTAAAAAAAACAAAAAACTAAATATTTGAAGGTCCGAGATCTTTCAAAACCAGGATACTGGAAATATTTCTCTTAATATCAAACCTTCAAAATAATCTGTTTTATGAAACGCTTTAGTGAGGATGTATTGTATAGAGAGCGGATATGTCTGTATAATTTTTACCCATTTATTGAAGAAACGCTGAATTGATTTATTATGTATGTTTGGGATATTATGTTGTTCAAACAGAATCTGCTGTCTCACCGCTTCTAAAAATACATTAAAGGGAGGTGGTCTCGTCTGTTTCCAATTTCTTAATATTAGATTGCGAACAATTAGTATAATGGTATTGATCAAATCATAATTCTGAGCTGTTGTATTTAGGAAAAAAATAGTTCTAGGTTCCAGAACTAAGTATTCAGTGCAAAATGTACTTAACCAAAAATTGACCTTCTGCCAAAATTGTCTTATTTTTGGGCAGAGCCAGAAACAATGCATCAAGTCTGCCTTAGGCATAGAACATTTATAACACATTCCAGTATTTTCCGGGGACCATAGTGCCAATCTTTCCGGTGAGATATAGGCATTATTAAGTAATTTTAGGTAAGATTCATGCCAGGAGGAACGGAGAGGAGCTTCTATCAACCATTTAATACCTTTCTTAATGTAGTCACAATTGATTTCTGGAAAATGTTTTGACCAATATCTTATATATTTTTCGAAGTTTAGTTGTCCTTGCTTTGCCAATAAAATTTTATATAACAGTGAAATTGAATGCTTTCCTTGATTGTATAAATTAATATAATCTCCAATTTCTTCGAAACCTTCCGACCAACTCCCTAACTTAGATTTCTTATTTATAAAATGACGTAACTGCAGGTATGCAAAAAACTCTTCTTGGGAAGATCAAATTCACTGGCAATGCTCTCAAAGGCCTAGATTTAGAGTTTGGCGTTAGCCGTGAAAACCAGCGTTAGAGGCTCCTAACGCTGGTTTTAGGCTACCTCCGGTATTTGGAGTCACTCAAAAAAGGGTCTAACGCTCACTTTTCAGCCGCGACTTTTCCATACCGCAGATCCCCTTACGTAAATTGCGTATCCTATCTTTTCAATGGGATTTTTCTAACTCCGGTATTTAGAGTCGTGTCTGAAGTGAGCGTTAGAAATCTAACGACAAAACTCCAGCCGCAGGAAAAAAGTCAGTAGTTAAGAGCTTTCTGGGCTAACGCCGGTTTATAAAGCTCTTAACTACTGTACTCTAAAGTACACTAACACCCATAAACTACCTATGTACCCCTAAACCGAGGTCCCCCCATATCGCCGCAACTCGATTAATTTTTTTTAACCCCTAATCTGCCGACCGCCAACTACGTTATCCTTATGTACCCCTAATCTGCTGCCCCTAACACCGCCGACCCCTATATTATATTTATTAACCCCTAATCTGCCCCCCTCAACGTCGCCTCCACCTGCCTACACTTATTAACCCCTAATCTGCCGAGCGGACCGCACCGCTACTATAATAAAGTTATTAACCCCTAATCCGCCTCACTAACCCTATAATAAATAGTATTAACCCCTAATCTGCCCTCCCTAACATCGCCGACACCTAACTTCAATTATTAACCCCTAATCTGCTGACCGGAGCTCACCGCTATTCTAATAAATGTATTAACCCCTAAAGCTAAGTCTAACCCTAACACTAACACCCCCCTAAGTTAAATATAATTTTAATCTAACGAAATTAATTAACTCTTATTAAATAAATTATTCCTATTTAAAGCTAAATACTTACCTGTAAAATAAATCCTAATATAGCTACAATATAAATTATAATTACATTGTAGCTATTTTAGGATTAATATTTATTTTACAGGCAACTTTGTAATTATTTTAACCAGGTACAATAGCTATTAAATAGTTAAGAACTATTTAATAGCTACCTAGTTAAAATAATTACAACATTACCTGTAAAATAAATCCTAACCTAAGTTACAATTAAACCTAACACTATACTATCATTAAATTAATTAAATAAAATACCTATAATTACCTACAATTAAACCTAACACTACACTATCAATACATTAATTAAATACAATATCTACAAATAACTACAATGAAATAAACTAACTAAAGTACAAAAAATAAAAAAGAACTAAGTTACAAAAAATAAAAAAATATTTACAAACATAAGAAAAATATTACAACAATTTTAAACTAATTACACCTACTCTAAGCCCCCTAATAAAATAACAAAGACCCCCAAAATAAAAAATGCCCTACCCTATTCTAAATTACTAAAGTTCAAAGCTCTTTTACCTTACCAGCCCTGAACAGGGCCCTTTGCGGGGCATGCCCCAAGAAGTTCAGCTCTTTTGCCTGTAAAAAAAAACATACAATACCCCCCCCCAACATTACAACCCACCACCCACATACCCCTAATCTAACCCAAACCCCCCTTAAATAAACCTAACACTAAGCCCCTGAAGATCATCCTACCTTGTCTTCACCTCACCAGGTATCACCGATCCGTCCTGGCTCCAAAATCTTCATCCAACCCAAGCGGGGGCTGGCGATCCATCATCCGGTGGCTGAAGAGGTCCAGAAGAGGCTCCAAAGTCTTCATCCTATCCGGGAAGAAGAGGCGATCCGGACCGGCAACCATCTTGATCCAAGCGGCATCTTCTATCTTCATCCGATGACGACCGGCTCCATCCTGAAGACCTCCACCGCGGACCCATCTTCTTCCGGCGACGTCCAACTGAAGAATGACGGTTCCTTTAAGGGACGTCATCCAAGATGGCGTCCCTCGAATTCCGATTGGCTGATAGGATTCTATCAGCCAATCGGAATTAAGGTAGGAATATTCTGATTGGCTGATGGAATCAGCCAATCAGAATCAAGTTCAATCCGATTGGCTGATCCAATCAGCCAATCAGATTGAGCTCGCATTCTATTGGCTGATCAGAACAGCCAATAGAATGCGAGCTCAATCTGATTGGCTGATTGGATCAGCCAATCGGATTGAACTTGATTCTGATTGGCTGATTCCATAATATGCAGGGGTCAGCGATAGCGGGGGCGGCAGATTAGGGGTTAATAAGTGTAAGGTTAGCGGTGTTTAGACTCGGGGTACATGTTAGGTGCAGACGTAGGAAGTGTTTCCGCATAGCAAACAATGGGGCTGCGTTAGGAGCTGAACGCGGCTTTTTTGCAGGTGTAAGGTTTTTTTTCAGGTCAAACAGCCCCATTGTTTTCTATGGGGGAATCGTGCACGGGCACGTTTTTTAGGCTGGCCGCTTGCGTAAGCAACTCTGGTATCGAGAGTTGAAGCTGCGTTAAATATGCTCTACGCTCCTTTTTTAGAGCCTAACGCAGCCATTCTGTGGACTCTCAATACCAGAGTTATTTTTATGGTGCGGCCAGAAAAAAGCCGGCGTTAGCTTTTCGGGTCATTACCGACAAAACTCCAAATCTAGCCGAAAGGTTCTTATATTAAACCTCTCATCAAGAAGCTGTATTAGCTTAGTAAGCCCTTTATCAGCCCATTCTTTAAATACCTTATAATTACATCCAGATATAAACTCCGGATTCCCTCTGATCTGTAAAAAATGGGATGTATAAAAGTTAATTTTGAGATGTTTGCATAACATCCGCCAAGCTTTAACCACATTATATAGGCTAATGGTCCTTTTGATACTGTCTTAGAGTTGTGAATAGATACAATGTAAAAGTGCTTTACATGAAAAAGGATACATCAAAGTCTCTTCTAGAGTTGTATTAGTTAGTACCTCAGAAGACTGGAGCCAATCCACCCCATTTCGTGCTAAGATGGCCATATTATATAACTTAATATCTGGAAAAGCTAGGCCCCCAAGCTCCTTATGTTGAGATAGTTTTTTAATAGCAATCATCTGCCGCGACTTACTCCAAAAAAACTTAGCACATGTTTGATTAAATATTTTAATATCTTTTGCCTTAATAAATAGCGGAAGATTATTCATAACATAGATTATCTGAGGAAACATGATGGTTTTTATCATCACAACTTTAGCTGACAAGGAAATTGGAAGTAATGCCCATCGTTGCAACTTAGTTTTGATCCGTGAAAAGAAAGGTGTAAAATTGAGTCTATACCAGCAATTGGGGTCTTTGTGCAATATAATTCCTAGATATCTGAAACTCTCAACCTCTTTTAGGTTGTATTGCGTCATACTGTCATTATTTTTGTGTATCCATAGGATCTCTGATTTAATAGTGTTCACTTTGTAGCCTGAGATACTGCTAAATAGCTCTAGTGCTCTAAATGCTATCGGAATGTTTCTGTATGTTTGTTTGAAATATAAAAGTAGATCGTCTGCATAAAGGGACAGCACATACTTCTGGGGCCCGATCTTTATCCCCTCTAATTCTTGTCTGAGATAAATTGCTAGCGGTTCGATGGCCACATTAAATAGAAGGGGGGATAGTGGGCACCCCTGTTGTGTTCCTTTCTCTAATTTAAAAAAAGGTGTTTGATTATTATTAACCAGTATAGAAGAAATTGGGTAATTGTATATAGTTTTAATAAATTCAATCAGATTTCCTGAAAAAACAAATTTTGCTAAAGCCGTATATAAATGTTCCTATATTATAGAGTCAAATGCCTTCTCCGCGTCGACCACAACCATAGCAAGATCCTCTTGGTGAGTTGGTTTTTCCTTGTGCAGTTTGTTCCAAAAATATTCTATTAACATATATGTCTTGCGAATATTTTTCGTAGGGGATCTGTTACACATGAAACCAGACTGATCTTGATGAATAATTTTGTGAAGTACTTCCTTAAGTCATTAGTTGTCCCTTCTTTGTGTCCCCATCCTAAGAATTCTTTGGAAAGATCTTTACATTCTTTGGATGTGGTGAGGGCTTTGAAATATTATGTTGAAGCTACTAAAGATTTCAGGAAGACTTCTAGTCTATTTGTTATCTTTTCTGGTTTTAGGAAAGGTCAGAAGGCTTCTGCCATTTATTTGGCATCTTGGTTAAAGCTTTTGATTCATCACACTTATTTGGAGTCGGGTAAATCCCTGCCTCAGAGGATTACAGCTCATTCTACTAGGTCAGTTTCCACTTCCCGGGCTTTTAAGAATGAAGCTTCAGTTGATCAGATTTTCAAAGCAGCAACTTGGTCTTCTTTGCATACATTTACTAAGTTCTACCATTTTGATGTTTTTTCTTCTTCAGAAGCAGTTTTTGGTAGAAAAGTTCTTCAGGCAGCTGTTTCAGTTTGATTCTTCTGCTTATAATTTCAGTTTTTTTCTTTTCCATTATAAGATTAAAACTTATGATTTGGGTTGTGGATTAATTTTTTCAGTAGAATTGGCTCTCTTTATTTTTTATCCCTCCCTCTCTAATGACTCTTGCGTGGAGTTCCACATCTTGGGTACTGCAATCCCATACGTCACTAGCTCATGGACTCTTGCCAATTACATGAAAGAAAACATAATTTATGTAAGAATTTACCTGATAAATTCATTTCTTTCATATTGGCAAGGGTCCATGAGACCCACCCTTTTTATGGTGGTTATGATTTTTTTTTATAAAGCACAATTATTCCAATTCCTTTGTTTATGTTTTTTGCTACTTTCTTTATCACCCCACTTCTTGGCTATTCGTTAAACTGAATTGTGGGTGTGGTGAGGGGTGTATTTATAGGCATTTTTCCTGGTAGGATTGTATATCCCATACGTCACTAGCTCATGGACTCTTGCCAATATGAAACAAATGAATTTATCAGGTAAATCCTTACATAAATTATGTTTTTTCACCCCAGTACGGAGTCAATTTTGATTTTTTTGGCTACATTTAAACCCTATTTTAAGTAACATTTTAGTGAGTGATCCACACAAATTATATATTTTTTTTCAGCAGGCCCAGCAGATTCACAATATGCAATTATTATATTTATAATTCATGGCATATGAGAAAGCTGTAGCAAAAATCTTAAAAAACATGTAGAGATTTTAGTAAATAATATTGAAAATGGCCAGTGACCACCGCTGTTACTGTAATTACCTTACTAAATTAACATCAAGGGTAGTCACATGTGAAATAAGGACACATACAGGCTTGGGGGTTATAATATAGATTAGAGAGGCCCCATTGTGCAGTAAATAAAATCACTTTTTTCAGTTACTACAGTGATCACCTGACTATACAGACACAATTTAAAGGAACGTCTCTACTAGAAAATAAACTTTATTGGTGGTCTCTAGACATATCAGATCTTTCTTATTGTGTATATAACGTAACATCCTCATGCAAATCACCAAGTGTTTTTTTTTATTTTTATTGCTTTCTTTAAAAAAACGATGTGCTTGGTTTTACTGCAGACGATTCTCTTTCAAGTGAGTTGTCTTAGAGGTTTGTAGCTGCTAAGGAAGCAGAGATCCAGCTCCCTTGCAGCTACTTGGTTCAGCCCCTTTGTGACATCACCATGTGTGTATGTGGTGCCATCCGTCACCTATGAAGCCTGAGAGTGCGTCCCACTAGGCCACCAATGATCTCCAGCCTGTAATGCAGGGGATCGCAGAAAACAGCATTTTAATGGTGATCACCCTGCATGGCAAAAAGAGCTCATCAAGCGCCTGGCGATGTACATGACAAGCTGTAGCTCATCATACCCATAGACGACGTTAAAAAAACTTTCCAATTTACTTCTATTATCAAATGTGTTGCTCTCTTGATATCCTTTGTTTAGAGTAAGTGTGCAAGTGTCTGTAGCATTCTATGCCATCAGTGTTTATTACTATGTATAACATTGCTATAAACAGTATTGCAAACGCTGCTGCCAGATGACTAAAGACACGTGCACACTCCTGAGCTCACCTAGGATTACTTTTTAACAAAGGATACCAAGAGATCTAAGCAAAATTGCTAACTGAATAAATTGGAAATTGGTTTCAAATGTTGTGTTCCATCCAATCCATTTAAGTTTCATTTTGACTTTTCTGTTCATTTAACTATTTATTTTTGGATGCGTGACCTAAGCATAATCATTTAAAAATAATTACAAGTATTTTTATATTTTTCTTCAATCATTGAAGATGTACAAAAGCCAAACACATTTTATTTTGGAGATTTTATCAAACATTCTCAGTATTTTTACATTCTACACCATAGCCTCCTGTTTTACTTCTACAGCGTATTACATTGGCAGGGTTTGATCAGCAGTATAGTAGCACAGAGTAGGATTGTTCATAGTTCAATGGGTGATGAATCTTAAAAGGACGGTTATGTAAACATTAAACTTCTATGATCAGAAACAGCAAGCAATTTTAAACAAATGTACAATTTAATTATATTAGCAAATTAGTTTTCTTTTTTCGTTGAAAAGCATACTAAGGTAGGGCCAGGAGCTGCAATACACTACTGGGAGCTAGCGGGTGACTGGTGGCTGCACACTCTTGTTGTTGGCTCACCCACTGCGTTCTGCTAGCTCCCAGTAGTGCATCACTGTCCCTTCAACATACGATACCAAGACAATGACGCAAATTTAATAATATAAGTAAATTGGAAGGTTGTTTAAAATTGCATGCTCAGTCTGAATCAGGAAAGTTTATTTTTTTACTTTACTGTCCCTTTAATGTTACAGTAGAGCTGGTCGTAAGGATTTGACCTTTGGGGACACTTACATACCAGGTAAGTTGGATATGCATCACCAGGGCATATCACTATGTTTGCAATACTGTTGTATACTTTATTCATAAATTGTTATAGATCCCAAACTGCCTGATCAACTGAAATATTATTTAGTTTACTACTTAAATCGATAATCTGAGATTTCAGTGCAGTTAAATTCAGTATTTTCTCTTTTAACGAGACAATGTCTTTCTCTCTGTTCAACAAATCAGATGCCAGTCGGCCAATCCTTAAAGAAAGGTCATTTAATGCTGGTTCTAAATGAGCAAAGTCCTTTCTAATTGTAAAGATCTTGGGTTTTAAATCATTAACAAAATATACAGCCTTTATCACTTTAATTCTATCATTTTCTAAATGTTGCAGCTTTTTAGTAGTTTCACTAAAATTTCCTTTTAGCTCTGTCATTTTTCTTTTCATTAGATCTAATTTATCATAATTATTATTAACTGAATTCTTTAAATTGGTAATGCGGTCAATGCTCCCACCCAGCACGTTGCCAATATTCAGTATAGTTTTCTTTTCCACCTTTTCCAATTTGTTTTCTAATTCCTGCACTGAATTTCCCAACAAGGTGATGTCAGATTCAAAACCGGAAATTCGCCTGACGTCCGTCTTTACTGAAGCTATTTTTATGGACAGTTCTTTGATAATGGAAGTTGTTTTGTGTTCAATTTGGTCCACTGCATTTTGGAGAGTGGAGAGGTTTCCCTCCACCTGGTCCCTCTTTTCCCAAATATTGTTTGACCATCGGCCCATGCTGGAGATATCTCTCTGGAGTTGCTCTGTGTGTTCTGCGATTTGAAGCTTCTTCACTTTACCGATTGTGTCTTCGGTTGCTTCCAACTAAGATGGAGAGAAAAAAAAAATCATTAAATATAAAAAAAATCCCACTAAATATGGTGCAACATAAAACAAATGCCCAATGACAGACGTAGGTTTTAAATGGAAAAAAATAAAGAGATAGCAAACTTAAAGGGACACTGTACCCAAAAATTTTCTTTCGTGATTCAGATTGGGCATGAAATTTTAAGCAACTTTCTAATTTACTCCTATTATCAAATTTTCTTCATTCTCTTGGTATCTTTATTTGAAATGCAAGAATGTAAGTTTATATGCCGGCCCATTTTTGGTGAACAACCTGGGTTGTCCTTGCTGATTGGTGGATAAATTCATCCACCAATAAAAAAGTGCTGTCCAGAGTACTGAAACTAAAAAAAAAGCTTAGATACCTTCTTTTTCAAATAATGATAGCAAGAGAACAAAGAAAATTTGATAATAGGAGTAAATTAGAAAGTTGCTTAAAATTGCATGCTCTTTCTGAATTACAAAAGAAAAAATTTGGGTACAGTGTCCCTTTAAAGGGATAGTTAATTCAAAGTTAAACTTTCATGATTCAGATAGAGCATGCAATTTTCTAATTTACTTCTGTAATCAATATTTCTTTGTTCGCTTGGTATCTTTATTTGAAAAAGCAATGATGTAGGCTTAGGAGCCGGCCCATTTTTGATTCAGCACCTGGGTAGCGCTGGCTTATTGGTGTCTAACTTTTGACTAGACTATCTATCCCTTTATTAAATTAAACAGTACAACTGGATTACGTATATTTAACTAGGGTACAAAGCATACAATGCTATATCAATACCTTACATAGTGAAAAATCTCTCAAAACGATGGTCTCTTCGTCTGTAATTAAAAAATGTACATCTGTTCTATTGTAGAACTTTTTATACGCTGAGGCAACATTTAAATAAATCAATCTTCATGGTTTTCAGCTTTTCATTGAATTTTTTTACTATTTTTTTATTTAAAAAGGGAAAGCAAAAATTGAAATCCCCATATTTGTTTTCACACCATACTTTATGGTTTGTATTGTATGCATTATATATTTTGCCTGCTTTTCCTGCAATGTAACTGATACAAAATTGTGGTTTTCCACTGCCCCCAGAGAGGCTTTTTGTGGAGTTCAGAACCCTTACCCTGCAACATTTTACAAAGTGATTGCTTGGTTAGTGCAGGAGCTTGTTTATATAATATGCCACTATTTGGCCACAGCAAATATGATAATAAAACTATGCAACAGGCTTTTGACTGCAAAACAATACAGTTTTGTTAAATTATTTTAAAACATTTTGTATGATAATTTATTGAAATGCAGAGCTCCGTTGCTGATCCTTATTATGTATATATAAATATAAAGACACATGAAAGCAGAGGCGTAACTAGAAACCACAGGGCCCAGGTGCAAGAATCTCAGGCCCAGGTGCAAGCACAACTCAGGTTGGTTCACAACCTGAGCTGTGCTTGCTGATTGGTGGCTAAATGCACCCACCAACAAACAAGTGCTGTCCAGGGTCTAAATTGGCTGGCTCCTTAGCTTAGTAGCCTTCTTTTTCAAATAAAGATAGCAAGAGAAGAAAGAAAAATTGATAATAGGAGTAAATAAGAAAGTTGCTTAAAATTGCATGCTCTACCTGAATCATAAGAAAACAAATTGGGTTTACTATCCCTTTAACCACACTTCACAGTGTTTATTTGTTGGAGTCTTACAGATGCCTTTGTCTGTAAAAGAGTTAGTGCAAACAAACATTTCTAAATATACAACTGCCCATTCTTGGAGGAGTGTCTACGGTTTTAATCTCCTACTGAACATGTGCAAAAGTTCACCGACCATATGCTTATATGAGCATGTGACTGGCTGACATCTGTCATGTGGCACAGGGGACAGGGAAATGACAGGAGACTTGCCAGAAAAAAAAATTACTGCTAAAATGAAATGCAAAATGTTATTGCATTGCATTTTTATTAAGCATCTGTTGATAACGCAATTCTACTTTATTTAATGGCTGAATATGTTGATGACAATTGCTCATTCAAAATGGTATGCATACAGTTCACTACAAAAAAAAATAGTTACTTGTTTATGTTAAATATATTAATCCCTTGAAAGCGTTAAGACGTTGCATGCCATCCTAAAGGCGATGGGCTTAAACGCCTTTAAGACAGCATGGAACGTCCTAACTTTTGTGGCATCCTGCTCTATTCTGAAAACAAACAGCGTTTGATCCGACTGGGGAATGCCCCTAGCAGGCAGAGCTATTTTAGAAACACAAGATCAGATAGGTCAGTTCTGAAGGGGTTAATAAATGCTAACAAATAGTTCTCAATTATTGTAAAATATTGGTTTTGTTGATCTTTTTCAACACTGCTCAATTGCTGATAATCACTATGTAAATATAAATAAGACTTTCATATCCCGTTAAGCTTTAACATGTTGGTAATCAAACAAAAGGTTATGCATACAGTTCACTATGACAAAAAAAAATGTGGTTACTGGTTTATTTAATTTTATTAAGTAAACATTCATACAATTACCTTCAGAGTTTATTATCATTTCACTGTTCTTTATGGCAATTTTTCAAACTAGACATATTCTTCCTGACACAAGTGGTATGATCAGCCTCTAAAGTTGACTTCAGGAGGTGCACAGTAGCACTGCGGATATGTAGGAAAAGAAACCACCACAGGTCACCATGGAGAACACGGCGAGAGCTGGATATCGCTGGAGGCATCTTTGGGGTTGAGATTGATGCAGACAAGTTACCAATAGCTACATCTAAGCACTCACGGCCCTAACATGCTCCGCCAAGGCTATTAAATATGGAAACACAGAGAAAACGCATGGGGCTTTAACACAGAGGCACTACGCAGCCTATAGCATTATATAGTACAGGCCTACGTTTTTACAAGACACAGTGCACATGTCCTACGATGCCCTGTGCTACAGCTAACGATCCTGAGAGCTCACTATAGCAACAGGGGCACAGAGTAACAGCTTCACCTGCTGCTCCATCTACAATACAGGCTGCTACAGGGTGCCATTTTAAAAGTATTACTGTCTCAGAATTATAACATCCCAGGGACCTGGGTAACTGTTATTATTACCCAATGAACGCTACTACGACATGGTTGCCAGGCGTCTGAATAAAAGTGAAAAATCAGCTAAATCACAGATGACTGCTCATATCTCAGTTAGCACCTTCTTTCACACAACGGAGGCTGCTGTAAATACTATACAAAATACCCAAGAGTCAGAAGATACAACTGGGGCCACATATGATAATGCAGAATCCTGCCGGCCTGCAACCTACCTCACTCAACTACAAAAATATATTGCCAATCTACCTAACAAAGAGGACTTTGCATCCCTAAAAACCCTAATCACCTCCGAATTAGCATCTATGCGCAAAGATATTAACGACCTGGAAACAAGAGTGGAGGAGGTTGAGGATACCCAAACCACTATGAGTGATATGATGGGAGCCTTTGAAACCCATGCTGCGGTCCAAGCATCTCAAATAGAGAGCTTGCAAGACAAACTCGAAGATCTGGAGAACCGCAGCAGACGTTCCAACTTACGGGTGAGGGGCATCCCAGAATCAGTTAAAGCTGCAGATTTACAGGATTACCTCTAGAAATTGTTTAAACACCTCAAAGGGGATACAGATTACCAACCTCTTGAATTGGAAAGAGCTCACAGAGCACTGCATCCACCTCCTCCGCTGAACGCACCCCCCAGAGATGTTATTTTTAAATTCCTGAGGTTTGTGGAAAGGAAGACATATGGACTAAAGCGAGACAGACCTCGAAGATATCCTTCATGGAACACACTCTACAGATTTTTCCAGACCTTAATTCCCAGCACTATACAAAAGAGGAGGGACGCAAAATTCATTACCACAATTCTTCAAGAAAAGAACAAAGTATAGGTGGGGGTTTCCATTTAGTCTGGTGATTACCCATGAGGGACACACCTATTTATACAAAGCCCTTCAAGACCTAGAGGAGATTTCAAAGGGCTTGGGACTAAATTTGAGACCACCACAACCGCTGGACTCTTCCACCCCTGGCTCTACAAACCGACAGGATCTGAAACACCAAAAGCCCAAGGCACACAATGGCATAAGATCCAAGCTAAGAAATGCAAGGACAATACATGAACTAATCTTTGAATGGCCTGACACTTCCTAGATGCCTTTGTTTTTGTTAAGTTTTCATACTGTGATTCTGATCATTACTCTTTCTATACTCTTATTTTGATAATATTTCCTAAGAACATTTTTACTAGTAGCCAGCTGATGTTATCATGCACCATGCCCAAGTGGAGTGGATATATTGTTTTTGAATCCCTGTACATTTTAAGTGATTACATGTAGCTGGCAGTCTTTATCTTGTGTCATCATTAATATAAGTAACAAACTTACCACTCGTCTGTATCATATAGTTTGTGGCTTCAAGGCTACTACATACCTTCCCTGGGTTTAACAAAAAAACAGTATTATAAATAACAGTCACATAACAGATATTTAAAAGCATAAAGCTTTACAAAACAGGGGAAACACTCCAGTTACATGGGCTATGCATTTAAACTGTAAAAATTAAAATTCTACGATCTTTTCAGATGCCTGACTAAGCCTTGAGAATACATACAAAATCTCTCTCTTTTAGAATTCACAATCCTGTGCAAAATAATAATAAAATCTCTCTCCCCTGCTGCAAAGTCTATATAGGTCCTTCATGGGTACATCAGACCCTACATTAATCTCATAACAGCTAGAGTCTCATGTCCATTTGTCAGCAAGAGAGATAAGCAAACATTCTAATATCAGTTCAACATATACTGTGAGGAAGAGAGAGACATAAACAGTTAAACAGTAAAAAGAAATTAGTATACTTATACACAGTTTAAGCAGGATCCTGTATGATCCCTTCTTTGACTGGCTGGCGAGAGGTGTTCTTGTCGTTCCTCCTTGAGGGTACTTTTTGCCATTCTAACCTCTGGGGCAATGGACGCTCTTTGTGAATGGGTGTGTTTAGTTGCATCTTGGTGGAATCAGGCAGCACAGGTGGTTCGATATGCAGTTCTTTACAGATTGATGGGATGTCTTCAGGGCTGTTACATATCACTCTTCTCCCTTTCCACTGTATTTGCAAGTTGAAGGGATGCCCCCACCTGTAGGGGATATTTTGGTGACGAAGCTTGTTTGTGAGTGGTTTCATATCTCTCCTCATTTGTAGGGTTCTGGTCGACAGGTCTTCGAATAATTGTATATCTACTCCCCTAAATTTTATCGGGTGTTTTTGTCTTGCTTTCTTCATAAGCGATTCTTTATTGGCATAACTTGTGATTTTAGCAATGACATCTTCAGTTGGTCTAGCCCTCAGTGCTCTGTGAATTCTGTCCATGGCGTAGGAGGACTCCTCTCCCTCATCCATCAGATATGCAAATAAATTCTGAACATATGGCTCTAATGCTTGTTGAGATATTTCTTCTGGGATGCCACGCATCCTGATGTTATGGCGTCGGCTCCTATTTTCTAGGTCATCTATCTTATTTTCCAATTGAAGAATAGTATTATCTTGTTGTGACATCCTGTGTGAAAAATTGGATATTGCTGTAGTTTGGTGGGTTGATCCCTCCTCCAACTTTTCCACCCTTTGCCCCACCTCGTTGAGGTCTTTCTTTATGTCAGCAATTTCGTCACGTATGCATTGTTTCACTTGTTGGATTAAGGATTTAAAATCTGCCTTAGATGTAAGAGAGTTTAACAATGCTTTCGGGACTGTAATGTGGTCACCCAAGCTCTCTGTATCAGATTCTGAGGATGAGGGGTCATTTCTAGATCTGGATTCAGTGTCCAATGAAGTTTGAGCTTGTGAAGAGTCTATAGACTTAAAGAAAGTATTTACTGATGGTGTCACATTAGCTTTTTTCCTAGCAGGGCCATCCCCTTTATTACCTTTCTTCGGGGACATGTTTTCATACACCTCTACTCCTTTATCTACAATATGGTAAAATGTCTTTATTTTCACCACTTTACAAAGCACAGAGGTCAGATCCCAGTTATAGCACTTATCGCAGTCTAATCACAGCACTCAGGAACTTATATGAAAGCCTGCGTGTCCTTTTCAAGAAAAGAGGAGGTGTGGAAATAAATATGCAACCCTGTCACATTGTGGTCTGGAACATTCCAAAGCTTCTCTATTCTCTCTTCAATTCAAGAAAAACAAATTGTACATGTTATGGTAGAATTTTATCTTGCAATAAGTTTGAGCACATTTGCAGCTTTTACTTTAACATGCCTTATGTTTTCTTTGCTGCTGCGTGTACGCTGCCCCTAGCACAGAGCCTGAGTGAGTTGTGGCGCGGTATATATTATTATAAGTGCAGCGCCATTTTTCTTGGGTCTCCCTTAATGTAAATTACTGAGGGGATCTTTGTAAGTTTAAATAAACTTGCCAGAGTATTTATGGTGGTTCCAGCTCCTGCTGCATAGCATTATGTGTGTACTTTATCCCCACATTTATTTTACTCACTTTGGAGTGTGTTCTGGCTTGCGTGTCTGTGTGCTGGGACGCGGATTTTACTCCTCACTTATGTCTCCTTGAGACCGCTGCAATCTCTCACAGCAGGCTGTCTTGAAATGTCCCTCAGCCGTCCTTACACTTTGTCGCCCCGCTTTCAAGGCTTACCGCCCGTTGCTAGAAGGCCGCCGGCTCCGTTGCCTCGATACATGCACCTTGCAGAGAGGTGAATCTGTTCGGCAGCTATTTAATTTCGTCCCCCTGGGTTCTTAGGACCATAGTCAGGTTGGTCGGCTCCAAAATATAGGTCTGGATCGTAGGATTATATTGTGTCGCCCAAACTGTGTTACGGAGCTCAATCAGGAACAGCCATCTCGCTTGAGCGCTGGCTCCGCCCCCTGGATATATTGTTTTTATTTTTGTTTACTCTCCTTTAGAAATATAATTGTTATTGTTTTTTTGTCTTGTTTGTTTTTCATTGCAATGTGCGTTATTGTCTATTTGTAAATGTCACAATGTTGAACTCAATTACTCTCTTGTCACTAATAATCCCGACCACCACTCTCACCGCTGCTATGTACAGCTCTCACGAATACTCACAACCCGCCTACTGACCACCCCACCAATGGCGCATACTAACGCTTCCTTGAACATAATCACCATTAATGCTAAGGGTCTTAATAACCCAAATAAACGGAGTATAGCTATCAAAGACCTTCATAATAACAAAGGAGATTTAATCTTTATGCAGGAAACTCACTTCCTTCATAATAAGGAACCCAACACATTTCAGTACAAATTCGGGAACGCCTACTACGTTTCTAACCGCACCAAAACTAATGGGGTGGGAATACTGATTAGACGGGGCATACCATTTACATTGATTGACTCAGTTAAAAATTATGAAGGTAGATTTCTTGTTCTAGTAGGTAAATTATATAATACCATGGTGACTCTGGTATGTGCTTATGCCCCTAATTGTAATCAAGATACGTTTTTTTAAACTCCGTGGGAACTCTGTATTGGAAGTAAAAAAACGTCTGCTTCTTATGGGCGGCGACTTTAATATCTCCCTAAACCCTCGGATGGATAACTCTACTGGGATATCCTCTGCTCCACAAAGAGTAATAAATAGAATTAAACATTCAATAAAGGATATAGCTGTCCACTACGTGTGGAGGGTTCAGCACCCAGATGACCGTCAATATACATTTTTTCCTTCCCTCACTCACAATTCTCCCGAATCGACTAAATTTTCTTAGATGTAACCTGTATTTCATTAGCCCATATATCAGGATTCCAGTCAGCGGGATGGACAGACCACTCAATGGTCCACTGCTTACTCGAGTGGCCCTAGGCCCCAATGACCTCCCACTCTTGCAAATTGGATAATTCCTAGATCACCCACTATATATGGGGGGAAATTGAAAAAACATTACAGGAATATTTTTTACTAAACTTGGGCACAGTTTCAGATTTTAGGCTTATATGGGAGGTACATAAAGGGACACTTAGGGGAAAACTCCTTAGCACTAGGGTACATTATCGTAAACAGCAACAAATCGCCCTTCAAACGGCTCTTGACTCATTAACTGAATTGGAAACCCAGCTTATACTCCACCCGACTGACGAACCCCTTAAAGCGCAACTCCAAGCACAGAGAGATACCGTAAACTCTCTTCTTGATAAAGACTGTAAACAACTGGCCCTTAAACTACAGCAGACATACTATGAAGGGGTTTAACAAGTGTAGTAGAGTATGTGCCCGTAAACTTAAACGCAAAATTAACAGATCCTATATCCTGTCTATTACGAAATCTGACCAATAAATAGCTTATTCTACAAAAGATATTACTGAGGCTTTTCGTAGTTATTATGAATCCTTATACAATTTTGCTGACAATACTAAAAGTGACATCATTGAGTCCTTTCTGCGTGATATAGACATTCCGACAATCACCCCCGAACAACAGGCTACTCTGAATAACCCTTTAACCAGTGAAGAATTGCAATTAGTTATTAAGGATCTACCATTAAATAAGGTGCCTGGGCCAGACGGGTTTACCAATTACTATTATAAGACATGCCTCCATCTTGACTCCACACCTACTAACCCTTTTTAACTCCATCTCTGACTCAAACCTATTCCTTACCCAATCATTAACAGCATATATTACTTTCATCCCTAAGGAGGGTAAGTATTGATCTAGAGTGGAGAACTATAGGCTCATTTCTTTGTTGAATACAGACATAAAAATATATGAGAAGCTGTTAGCAAATAGGCTAAATGTCCTTCTTCTGGAGCTGATCAATGCGGATCAGGTCAGATTCATATTGACAAGAGAAGCGAGAGATAATACTGTCCGTGCTATTGATTTAATTGAGTATGCCACCACTCATCAGGTGCCTTTGGCAATCCTGTCAACGGACGCGGAAAAGGCCTTTGACTGCGTCTGTTGGCAGTTTCTAAGAACGGTACTGCTCAAAATGGGCCTAGGCCCCACGTTTGTATCCATAGTGTTTGCCATGTACTCATCCCCTACAGTTAATATACGGGTAAATGGTTGTCTTTCTGCCCCTCTCTATTTATAACGGGACTAGACAGGGATGCCCTCTGTCCCCACTATTTGCGTGTATCATAGAGACCCTAGCTCTGAAAATTCGATCACTTATAGAGATACCTTCAAGTCAATAACTTTTAACATAAGCTTTCCCTTTACGCGGACGATGTCCTATTCTACTTAACTAATCCAAGGCAATCTATACCTATTCTATTAACACATCTTGAAGAATTCGGTCGAGCCTCTAACTTTCTTATAAACAAACATAAATCAGAGATTTTGAATGTCACACTGTCAAACGACAATGTACAAATGGTTCGGAACCTCTGTCTATTCCGCTGGCAGAACCGCTTGTTAAAATATTTGGTTGTTTTCCTAGCTCCTACTATAGAGGAAATGTTTACGGCTAATTATACTGCCTTACAGACCTCTATTATTGCCACTCTGTCTTAATGGAGACGCAAACAGATGACTTGGATAGGAAGAATAAACGCCTTTAAAATGACTATCCTACCGAAAATCCTTAACCTATTTCAAACGCTCCCAATCCCCCTACCACATTCCTTCATATCTTCCCTACAAAATAAAATTGAATTCTTGTAGAACAAACAACACGCTAGAATTAATAAGAAAATGATGTGTCAGACCTTGAATAACGGTGGTCTTGGAGTACCAGACTTGAAAGCATATAGGAAGGCTATGACATCTCCAGAGAGTGGTGGATTGGTTCACAAATTACGACACAAATTATGGGTAAAACTAGAACATGACATAGCACACTCTATACATCTAGGAGCCCAATGCTGAACCCTGAGGACTCTGCCTACTCCACCAACCTACACCTCACGCATCATACAGGAGACCTTTTCGATCTGGGAAAAAGTTCTGGTTGAATACCCTAATATTTCCTCAACATACTCACCTCTGACATCACTAATAAATAACACTGAGTTTACCCTTGGACTTCACATACCAATGAGAATGATAAAAGCATTAGATAGAACACTGATGATGTGTCACCTAGGAAATGATAACTCGTTACAAACAAAACTTTCACTAGTGGATGATGGTTTTCTGAGGTTTAATAACTGGTTCTTTTACCACCAATGTTATATTTACCTATCCTTGCACCCTCAGAAACGTAATATGCTTAGGCCGTTGACCCCATATGAATCCCTATGCCACAAAATCACACCCTCAAAACATATCCTTTCCCTTATTTACTCACTGCTGAAACAGCCTACACTCGACTCAACACCATATTACATAGATAGATGGAATGATGAATTAAATGTAAACATTTCCTATGTTGATGCCTCTCGGATTTTCCAATCTGTGAAGAAATCCTCCTTCTCTAGTAAATACTTAGAACTGAATCTGAAGATTCTTCTCAGATGGTATTTGACTCCAGCTAGATGCGGCAAAATATATAAGCTCCCCTCTGTAAACTGTTGGAGATGTAGTGGTCCAGTGACCTATATGGTGGCAATGTCCCAAAATTGCACCAATGTGGTCCACAATATCGATGGAAACCTCCAAACTGACAGGGATCACACTCCCATTAGATCCCTGTTTATGGCTATTTAATAAGATGCCAAAAAAAAAAAAACCTCTCTCCTACACAACGCAAACTTATTACTATCACAAGCAATAGTTTTAAAATCCTCATTGATAGGCAATGAAAAAGCACTGCAGTTCCAACTATTGCCCAGTGGCTACAAGAATGTCACCATTTGATTCATATGGAAGA